>NC_068990.1:55159658-55164357 GCF_001194135.2 Octopus bimaculoides | reverse complement strand
AAACAAGGTTCATGAACTCATCGATGAAAATCCACTGTCACATATCGATGAATTCATGAACCTTGGTTCTTTTCCCTAAAATTATATATTTATATATATTTAATACTGTGAAACTTAATTTAATTTTAATTTTTAATAAATTGATTTTAATTGAGTTTTTACCTGTAATTTTGGATTTTTATCCCTAATATTATTATTATTATTATATATATATATATATATATATGCATGTATGTATGCACGTGTGTGTGTGTGATTATGGATGGATGAATATATTTACACATGTATATATTTACACTGTGATGCATGTGTGGACCTTGTTTTGGCATAAGTATATATACATACAATGTTTGTATATCTATACGTGTGTGCATACACCAGTTACAGGTTAAGATTCTGGAATACCCTACATATTTTTTATATGTGTGAATGTGTACATGTGTGTAAGATTATATACATTGCACACATATGTATTTATGTGTGTGTATGTATGAATATATGTATGTATACATTCATATGTATGATGTATATATGTATGCATGTCAGTATGTATGTATGAATATATGTATGTGCATGAATGCACATACCTCTGGCTACAAATATGCAGTTATTACACAAATTCAAAGCAACATAACCTGATTGTCAAAATGTTATTGTTTGTCAGAAAAGACTGTCAATGAATGCCTGACGCCAGTTGATCTGGTGTGAATCATTAGCAATAAACTGAAAAACTTCAATGATACTGTCTTGCCTAAACAAGGCCTAGATATTTTACACACACACACACACACACACACATGCACACATGAACACACATATATATATACATATCATCATCAACATCATTTAATGTCTGCTTTTCATCCTGGCATACATGTATATACATACATGTATAAACATATATATATATCTCCAGTATTCAAGTACTATTTTATCCACTTTGTTTCACATTTATGTGCGTACTCAGGTATAAATATATATACATACATACATACATACATACACATATATATATATGTATGTATGTACACATATATATGCACAAACTTATAAATATATATCTACACACACACACAAACATATATATATATACACATAAACACACATACATATATATGTGTGTTTGTGTGTATATAAACTTATATATATATGTATGTGTGTGTGTTTGTTTTATGTTTGTGTGTGAGTGCATGCGTGTGTGTGTATGCATGTGCACGCACATGTGTGCGCTCTTTTCTTTGTGCACAGATATGTACTAGATTCTATCTTTTTGAATAACTTGAATGTCTCAAGCGGGTCACTTGAATGGCAGGCTATCACAATTCTTAACCTATTTCAAAATGGTATTTTCATATTTTGCCAATATCACTGAATTAATATTGAAATTTATACTTGTTCCCAGTCTTAGTGAGCATACTGGGTGCACATACTTTCTAAAGAATCAAACCACATACAAAATTTCCCTTTATAACTGTATAACAATCTTTATTTCTCTTTTCTTCTGCCTATCCTTTCAATTAATCTCTCTCTGAAGGAATTTTTGCAGTCTATAAGTATAAAAAGGTCTTATTTTAAAGGCTTCTAATATTGCTACACCTCTCATGTATCTATAGCTTACACTGGGTACATCTTAGGGAGTGTCACTTTGTGACACTTTGAAGAATAAATTATTGGTGTATTAGGCATTTTTGTTCTTGAGCCTCAAGACTCATAAGATTGGTTACCCAGTGATTGAGATCATCTCATTTCCCATGAACAGGACAGTAGTCCATTGCATGGTGCAAGTCCAGTAATATTTGAGGGAGAGGACAAGCTGATTACATTGGTCTCAGTATTTGACTGGTACTTTATTTTATCACCCCACAAAGGGGTGAAAAGCAGTTTACCTCATTATGATTTGAACTCAGAATGCAGAGAGCTGGAAGAAATGCCACTTAGCATTTTGCTTGATGTACTAACAATTCTGCTAGCTCACCACCTTGCACCTTGCACCATGCATGGGAAGTGAAAAGAAAAAAATACATTATAAAGTTTAGAATTAAGAAAATAAATGCCTTCTTTTATCAAACATATCTGTTTAAAAGCAAATTGTGAAAGATACATTTTTCAAGATACTCAAGTATTTGTGTGACTTTTCTGATGCTCTAAATTAAATTTAAAATATCTAAATCTATGATGCCTTTCATGTGTCACCAACACTGGCCACGACCATGATTTCACTTAGCTTGACATGTCTTCTCAAGCACAGCAGTTTGCCAGAAGTTTCAATCACTTGTCATCACTTACAGAGAGAGAAAGAGAGAGAGAGAGAGAGAGAGGTATAATTCCAGTTTGGTGCCCCACCACCTGTTTTGACTTTCATAACTTTCTGAAAGAATACACATTTTTAACTGAAGCTGTGTAGTGATAGATTTTCAATGGAGTAAATTGCACTTATGTTGATATAATTTAGTAAAGTAGCAATTTAGTGTAGCACTCATGGTTATTCTGTTTGGAAGTTCAATATTCCAGCTTTTTATAACTTTTAGTCAGCTTCTAGAACCTTTGGTAGAACTATTTGGCAGGAAAATTCACAAAACTTACTTTCAAGTTTATTCTTTATTTACTTACACACCAGGTAATCTGACTGGTTGAACCATATTCATTTAGGTGTTAATTTTGGCAGTATCATAAATTTCTTATAGCTGTTCTTGATTTTATGGTAATATAGTTATGCTATATTGGTCCTAAACTATTTAAGCATGCAAGATTGATAAAAATGAAAAATAACAATCACACTAAAAGTGTCTCATATTTATCATAGGTCAGCTGTTGACCATTAATGTGACAAAAGTCATTTGAATACTCATTCAAATTTCTTTGTCAAATATAATGCTTATTTATTCACATTATTTTGAATTACTCATGCGTTATCTCATAACTTCAAAATTTCAATGTGATTGTTTGTAAGGTGAGTGTTGGCAATGAATATAGCGAAGAATTGTGGATAAAAGTAGGGGTTCACCAAGGATCAGTCCTCAGCCCCCTTTTGTTCATCATAGTCTTCCAGGCAATAACAGAGGAATTTAAGACAAGCTGCTCTGTGGATCTTCTCTATGCTGATGACCTTGCCCTTATAGCTGAATCCCTACCAGAACTAGAGAAGAAGTTTCAGGTGAGGAAGCAAGGTCTAGAATGAAAGGGTCTTAGAGTTAACCTAGCAAAAACCAAAATGTTAGTAAGTAGGAAAGTAGACAAATCACAAATCCCTTCAAGTAGATGGGCCAGATTAATCTGTAGAAAAGGCATAAGTAGAAACTAAGATGTACCCATAAAAGGTACAGCAATATTAGAGGAAGGTGTGTGGAAGGTGCACAGGTACAATTAATACTAAAAATGTACAAAAAATAGATTCCGTCACATATCAGTGAGGAAAACTAGGTTACCTAGGTGACCAAATCAGTAGCAGGGGTAGATACTCTGAGAGCATTACTACTAGAATAAAAATAGGGTGGGCAAAGTTCAGAGAGCTCCTACCTTTGCTGGTAACAAAGGCCTCTCCCTCAGAGTGAAAGGCAGACTGTATGATGCCTGTGTGTAACAGCCATGCTACATGGCAGTGAAACATAGGCTGTGACTGCTGAGGACATGCAGAGGCTTGTAAGAAATGAAGCTAGTATGCTTTGCTGGATGTCTAATGTCAGTGTGCATGCACAACTGAGTGTAAGCATCCTGAGAGAAAAGTTGGGCATAAAAGGCATCAAATGTGGATGCAAGAGAGATGACTGCACTGGTATGTTCATGTGATGCATATGGATGAGGACAGCTGTGTGAAGAAGTGTCGCACACCCATGGTGGAGGGAACCTGTGGAAGAAGTAGACCCAGGAAGACATGGGACGAGGTGGTGAAGCATGATTTTGAAATGTTGGGTCTCACAGAGGCAATGACAAGTGGCTGAGACCTTTGGTGATATAGCATGTTTGAGAAAACTGATCAAGCCAAGTGAGATAGTAGTCATGCTGTTGACAGCGTTATGTCAATGGCTTTTTATTTGCCGGTGGCACATGAAAAGCACCCACTACATTCTTGGAGTTGTTGGTGTTAGGAAGAGCATCCAGTTGTAGAAACCTTGCCAAATCAGATTGAAAGAAATTAACCTAGCATGGTCTGCTGGATGGGTAATGTCAGTGTGCATGCATGACAGAGTGTAAATGATTTAAGAGGAAAACTGTGTATAAGAGGCAGCAAATGTTGTGTGCAAGAGAGAGAGGACTATGCTGATTTGGTCATGTGATACATATGGATGAGGACAGCTGTGTAAAGATATGCTGAACTCTAATTTTGGAGGGCATCTATGGAAGGTGTAGACCCAGGAAGACATGGAACGAAGTGGGGAGAAAGGATCTTTGGACACAAGGCCCATGGCCTCACTGAAGAAAAGACAAAGGACTGGAAGATGTGGCGATTTGCTGTACTAGTTATGATGCATCAAGCTAAGTAAAATCATTGTTTTTCTCTCATGCAGGCTTGTCCTTTCAGGTGCTGGTGGCATGTAAAAAGCACATAGAAACCATGCCACAAGAGACAAGTGGAGTTTGGACAGCTCCCTGCTTGCCAGCTCCATGTCATACCATCCAACCCATACCAGCATGGAAAGCAGACATTAAGCAATGATGATGATGTATATATATATATGTATATATATATATATATATATAT
>NC_068990.1:55155075-55159505 GCF_001194135.2 Octopus bimaculoides | reverse complement strand
CCGTGAATTAGCTCCAAGAAGCCATCGCCTCTAGCTAGCTATGTGACACACGAAACCTGTGTCCTTTATAACCTTCGAACAGGGGAGGTCAGCAGTGTCCCCCTGCTGGTTTGGCATCTGCAGACTAGACTAGTTTCAGAGTGTTGCCCCTTGTCAATGCAGAGTAGCCAAGCCTTAGCCAGGCGGCGCTGCTGACTATCTGCTCGAAGGTTATTTATCTAATTTCAGTGGAATCTATCCACTGGTTTTCAGAAATAGAGTTATTAATATTTCTAGTGTGTGTGTGTGTGTGTGTGTGTGTGTGTATGTGTGTTCTTGGCCCAGGACTGAAGTAGAAGACACTTGCCCATGGTGCTACACAGTGGGACTGAACCCTACCTGCACCTAGTGTAAATATATATTAAATATGCCAGTAACATTTCAAAGTAAAATATTGCATCAATTCTGAATACTGTCACCATTTTATTTTCTTAAACAGGGATGAAATATACTGTCAAATTCTGAAACAAATGACCCAAAATTCATCACAGAACAGTTTATCTCGTGGATGGCTGCTACTCTTCCTCATTGTTGGTATCTTCCACCCAACCGAAACAGTATGTAGACCTTGAGTTCTTTATGGTTTCCTTTTGCTAACAATACCTCTTAAAGTTTATATCAAAACTAAATTCATCTCTTTCAGCATCTCTTTTCTGTTTTTTAATTTTTAGTTTTATATATTTATATATTTATTGCAGCTGCTGTTAATTTGATCTGGCAGAATCGTTAGAGCATCAAGAAAAATGCTACACATTATTTCTTTCAGCTCTTTATATTCTTAGTTCAAATCTCACTAAGGTCAACTTGGCTTTTGTCTCACCAAAGTTGTTAAAATAAAGTATTAGTCAAGTTTTGAGATCAGTAGTATTAACCAATTCTCTCTCCTCAAATTTGCTGGCCTTGTGCCTAAATGAGAAACCAACATCCTTACTAATGTAATTATTAGGACAGCAATAGATACATAGACACAGCAAATATTGGATGTCAGTTTCACTTTTCATTACCACCCGAGGATAAAATTAACTCACAAATGGCTGAGTATTCCACAGACATGCATAACATTAACATAGTTCTCGGGGAGATTCAGCCTCACATCAGACAAAGTGCTTAGAAGCACCTCTGTCATTACATTCTGAGTTGAGTCTCTACCAAAGTTGACTTTGCCTTTTCATCCTTTCAGAGTCAATAGAATAAGTACCAGTTGAGCAGTGGGGTTGATAAAAATTGACTAACTTCCTCCCACAAAATTTCAAATCTTGTGTCTATAGGAGAAAGGATATTTATTATAATTATTAGTTTTTGGAGCAATAGATCTCGAAGCACACAAAACTATAAAAAAAAGCATGAAAATATTGAGATAAAAAACCCTTTTGCATAATAAGACTCACTATTATTTATAGCTTTATCTGCTTTAAGATCTATTGTTCTAAAGAGAATTATTTCACATTCTCTTGAAAGCTTATAAAATTCTTACGATGTCAACATTATTATTATTATTATTCCTTCATAACACAGTGTAGATAAAAATGCACTGGAATCTTTAGTCATCTGTCAAGTCACAACAAGGACCTCAAACAAATAATACTTTCCTTAAGATGTACGCTGTGCCCAATAAGGTGGTGGTGGTGGTAGGAGACAAACACATAGACAAACACACACGCATGCGCGTGCACACACACACACATGTTGAAAGAAATTAATCTAGCATGGTCTGCTGGATGGGTAATGTCAGTGTGCATGCATGACAGAGTGTAAATGATTTAAGAGGAAAACTAGGTATAAGAGGCAGCAAATGTTGTGTGCAACAGAGAGGACAATGCTGATTTGGTCATGTGATGCATATGGATGAGGACAGCTGTGTAAAGATGTGCTGAACTCTAATTTTGGAGGGCATCTACGGAAGGTGTAGACCCAAGAAGACATGGAATGAAGTGGTGAGAAAGGATCTTTGGACACACGGCCCAGGGCCTCACTGAGGAAATGACAAAGGACTGGAAGATGTGGTGATTTGCTGTACTAGATATGATGCATCAAGCTAAGTAAAATCACTGTTTTCCACTCATGCAGGCTTGTACTTTCAGGTGCTGGTGACATGTAAAAAGCACCCGTGTCAGTGCTGCATAAACACACCCGTGCCCGTGGCATGTAAAAAGCACATTCTGTTAAGTAGTTGATATTAGGAAGGGCATCTAACCATAGAAACCATGCCACAACAGACAATTGCATTATTATTATTATTATTATTATTATTATTATCAATAATATTAATACGCTAACTTTTTGTTTTTGTACGTACCTGTTGTGTGCGTCGCACTTACTTCAAAGAAGTAGCAAAGTGAGAGAGAGGAGGACAGAGAAGAAGTGAGAGAAAGTGAAAGAGAAAGGGAGAGTGAGAGAGAAAGTGAGAGAGTGAGAGAGAAAGAGAGAGAGAATGAATGAGACAGTGAGTGGTGATGGCGTTCGTTTTGTGTTTTTAAATGTTTTGGAGAGAACGTAAGCGAGAAAGAGAGAGAGTGAAAGAGACAGTGAGTGGTAAAGGTAGAATGTAACTAAAAAGACATAATTTTATCTTTAGCAAACAATGAGAAGCATGTACTACTCATTTCCAAGTAAGTATGTGCAGTTTTCCTGCAGCAGTTTGCTCATCTGATCAGGACAAGTGATAGGATGGATTGCAGAATGGACTTTTATGTCTACCTCAGTGACTTGCCATAACTCTTAGTAACAGAGGTAGAGTGTGGCAAAAAACCAATGACAGCCACAAAAATGTGAGAAGCAATGTCTAGCTGCATAAAGAACAAATCATCAAGTTCTGATGGCCTATCCATGAACATTATGTTTATGTGTCAGACCTTTTGGAGACCCCTTAACAGATATCAAGTGTAACTGACAGCAAAACATGAGAATCCCCTACTCTGTGAGTTGAGGAGCTGCAGTACTACAGAAAAAGACCAACAAGTAGAACTACTATGATATTTTTCAGCCCATAACTCTGCTACATGTGTATTTCACAACTTTGGCCAAGCTATTAACAAAGAGGTTGGCATTTGTCATCAGTAGATCTATCCACAGCAATCTGCAACTCATGTGATACATCATAGAGAGGTGAATAAGGAACCTGGTATAAGTGGAATCCTGATCAACTTAGACCAATCAAAAACTTTTGGTAGAGTTGACCACCAAACTCACAGCAACTAGTTTCAGTCTCATCTTCAAGGGCTGTATCACTGCAATGTAAGGTGACATCTGCTTGGTGGTTTAGGTGAATAACTACCTATTGGAACCTTTCAATACCATACACTCAGTTTATCAAGATTGCCTCCTGTAATCTCTTCTGTATGTACTGGCTTAAGAAAGCTGCTACTAGAGAGATTAGAAATATTGAGGTGCATGCTGCACAAACTAGAATGTAGAGTTGGTATCAGGATATGCTGACAGCATCATTGTAATTGTGTCAGATACCAAGAATATTAAGGTGATTCACACAACTCTAAGGAGCTATGTGGCAAGGACAGAAGCCAAAATATAAGGTGAAAAATAACAGATGGTTCATTTAATGTTATTTAAGTTAGTAAATTACGAGCTGGTGCCTGTGGTTCTAAGCTCCCAGACAAGTAAAAAAAAAAGTATTAATGAAAGTTTTTATGACACGATTTAAGAATCATCTCTATTAAATGAAATATTTCTCAGTTTAGATAACCTAAATGAATTTCTTAATTGCCCTCCTTTCTTGTGCCTACAGCTTATGCCTTCTTTGTTGACATTTCTTCGAGAATCCCAGTCTGAAATTGCATCAAAAGTTGAATACAGTCTTCGCCGATCCCTGCGGAATGGCACACGCTGCTATCCACCTGGGTGGAGTGAGTTCCAGGTGAGCATATTCATTTATATACTTATAGAAAATGATTAATACACAGGTAATGATATTTATTATCATTATTTTCTGATACGCATATTACAAAAATTTACTAAATGATCACAGTTTTCTCTAAAACAAAAAATTTCAGTATGCACCTACTCATGAAAAGTAGTAGCAAACATGCAACAGACATCTTTATGATTTACTCTTGTGTATCCCCAACTGAAGAGTCAGGGTACATAGGTAGTGCTGAGCAACTAAGTTCTATCCACAGACCCTTTGTAAATATACACTGTCTCCACTAAACCAAGATTAAGCTAAATTGTTGATGTTGTTGCGGAAACTTCAATCAGAGCCATTAATTTCTGGACTTTATGAACTAGTCATGCAATTTTGATGACATCGCTTAACCTTATTCAGTAATGTAGTGTGTGCTTTACATGCCACCTGCATGAGGGCCAGTCAGGCGGTACTGGCAATGGCCATGCTCAAATGGTGTTTTTTATGTGCATATATATATATATATATATAT
>NC_068990.1:55150980-55154691 GCF_001194135.2 Octopus bimaculoides | reverse complement strand
ACAACAACAATATATATATATATATATATATATATATATATATATATTCATACATGGTATGAGCATGATATTGTGAGCAAGGCTTCAATCTCTTCCAAACAATAATCCTGCTGTCATTATGTGATATTCATTTGTTTACTACATTAATTAAATTTGTTTTACATATTTATCAATGATGTCATATTGTATATATTCAGGCCATGAAGAACTATAAACCAATATTTCTGCCGGTGATTTTGATGACAGGAGACCGTTTATTGATAAAAGTAGATTCCTCAACCACTGTGAAGGAACTGTGCAAGTCCATCGCTAGAAGCCTAGGCCTACAGGAAACAAATGGTTTCTCAGTGTTTGCCACTCTTTTTGACAAGGTGAAAATATGTTAACTTGTGTAACACCTAATAAATATCTCGTGGGTGGCTTATTTCTGTTTCTTTACAGTAATTCTTTAAGTTTCTGTTTTGTGCTTAACTAAATTTTCTTTCTTGTTTCATTTTTCTTATTTCAGTAATTCTTATTCGTTTCACTGCAACTCACTCTTCTTCCTTATTCTTGTGGATTTACTCATATATAGGAATTAATTTCATTATTAGATGTTATATTTGTTAAGTGATATACTTTTTAATGTCATACAACTACAGTGGAGAAGGCAAACCACTGGATTTAGTTAAAAAGAGACAATGAGCAATAGTCTGTAGAATATCAAGCGAAACCTAGTTGTTGATCTAATAAGTGAGGCCTTATTTCAGTGAGAGGGGATGGTATACAATGAAGTCATTGGGAGAAAGGCCCTGAAACAACATGCATTCTTCCCTGGTGACCCCATAAACTTACTAGCATCCAATATGCAGAGCTTTCAACTGGCAGCACTTGCATCCTCAAGTTGTTTGCAAAAAAAAAAAAATAAGTCTTTCATTTTTGAAGTTTTTAGATAATTTTATTTCTTCTTTGCAATAAGAATTAAAGATTATTGAAAGGTTCACATAAGTCAACAACATTATTGATCTTGTACTCTCTATCTATTTTAGGTTATCTATTAATGATCAATTTCAAGATCTATGTCATCTTAGCAATCTTGAGGGAAACTATCACTAAATAATAATCTACACTGTGACTAAATCTACCAAATATCTTAAACAAGAGGAATTTATTGAAAATTATATTCCATGATGGCAATAAAGTGTCAGAACCATTAAAGTTTCAAGAAAATTGCCTGGCAGTATTTAGTATAGCCAATTCTGAGTTAAAGCCATTATGAGTCCAAATTCTACTGAGATTATCTTTGTCTTTAATCGTCTTTGTCACCACTGCCTTTGTCATTGTCATTTAACATCTATTTTTTTTTGTGCTGGCATGGGTTGGACAGTTTGACATGAGCCGACAAGTCAGGGGACTGATAAAATTAAGCACAAGTCAACTGCTAGGTTAACCTACCATATGCACGTAAACATTTGTGGTTTTGTGCCAATTTAAGAAATTAAAGTATATTTTCTCATCAAAAAATACTATATTAAATCTTCATACATATTAAAAATTACTGTTTTATTTTTATTTTACAGATTTCTTACTTGGGAGACTCTTCCCATCGTATCATGGATACAATCTGTGAGTGTGAATATTTCGCAAAAGCTGCATCAGTTAGTGAAAGCAGTGTACCTTGGCGTTTGTATTTCAGAAAGGAATATTTCCCACCGTGGGAGATTCGTGTTACAGATCCTATAGCAACTAATTTGATTTATGCACAAGTAATGCGAGGTATTACTGTGAAAGAATACTCTTTGGAGGTAGGTAAGACAAATGTGAACAACAAATGATATTATTTAAATGGATGATGTAAAGTCAATTTCTGATCACAAAATTGTGAGATTACATATCTCAGGTGTGATATGCATATGTTTGTGTGCCTGTGTTTGTCCCTGCACCATCACTTGACAACTGATGCTGGTGTGTTTACATACCCGTAACTTAGTGGTTTGGCAAAACAGACCAATAGAATAAGTACGAGGCTTCCAAAAATGAGGTCCTGGGGTTGATTTCTTCGACTAAAAGTGGTGCCCCAGCATGGCCACGGTCAAATGACTGAAACAGATGAAAGAGTAAAAGAGTAATAAGAGCATTGTAGTTTGCTTGAAGTACTGTAGTACAGAAGTAGAAAAAAAAGGGAAATAAAGAAAACTTCTAACCATGCAGAAAGTTTCACAAAAACCTTTATATTTTAGATGCAAAGGCTTATCTTCAGAAGGAAGTAATTCAAGAAATGTGTAGTTACATCAATTTCGTTATTTTATTTTAAACTACTCCAGAGGTGGGCCGGTGGCTCCTACTTGTACATCATGGCAACAGTGACCAACATTATGACATATGCCACCAACACCATCTTCTACCACTACCACCATGTGAGAACATGTCGCAGTGACCAACAGTTGCAGAGTTGCTTGCACCAACACTTGGAAAGTTGCTGCTGCTGCTAACTCAAATGCTGAGCAGTTTAAAATATAATTACAAGATCTATGTAAATACACATTTCTTGGACTGCTTCCTGTGCTTGAAATATAAAGGTTTTTGAAAAACTTTCTGCATTGTTAGAAATTTTCCTTATTTCCCTTTTCTTTAAAAACACACACACACACACACGCAGAGCTTCTGCTTCCTTCAGTTTCTGTCTACCAAATCCACTCACAAGGCTTTGGTTGGCCTGAAGCTATAGTAGAAAACACTTGCCTAAGACGCCATGCAGTGGGACTGAGCCTGGAACTATGTGGTTAGTAAGCAAAATTCTTACCACACAGACATACCTGTACTTATATGTTTATATAGTGTTATGAGTGGGTTAATATTTGTATGTATGGAGGACAGTGGATGGCAGTATAAAGCATTTTCTTGTCTATTTATGCAACTAATCATTTTCATTTACTTTTATTTTGATTTCAGGATTCCCGCTTACTATATTTTGCAGCTTTGAAGTACTTCATAAACAATGAAGAACTCTCAATAAGCAAATTGACCAAACTAGTAGAAAAGCTTTTGCCGAAAAGTTACATCAACAAGAGACCTATCACTGAGTGGGTTAGCTTGGTTGCACAAATATTCAAACAAGATTTTCAAAATAGCAAAAAAACACCAGGTTCCTGTAAAACTGAGGTTGTAGACTTTGCTATGAAACACTTGCACAGATCATTCTGTAGGCTCTTTGATATCAAACAGTTTACATCTCCACGTAATAAACTAACCAGAGTCACAGGTGCAATCCATCAGAAAGGCCTAACAATTGTGGACGCTGATGAAGAAGAGAAGGTACATATAGCATATGAAGAAATGGTCATTGTGAAGAAGAAAGGGTAAGGATAACTTTTCAGCAAAACATATGATACCATTAGGGAGTATAACTGATTACCTATATGCAGAAAAAAAAAAATCAATCTTTTGGTTTTCTTAACTTCACTTTTGAGAAGTAAATATTGCATGTCAATCATGTATCTTTCATCTTGTTTCAGTCATTTGTTTGAGGCCTTGCTGGGGTACCATCTAGAAGAGTTTTAGTTAAAACAAATCAACACCAGTACTTTTTTTTTTTCGGCTTTGTACTTATTCTACTGGTCTCCTTTGCTGAACCACTAAGATATGGGAACATAAACAAACTAACACTGATTGTCAAGCAGTGGTAGGTGACAAACACAAAGACATGTACATATATATATATATATATATATA
>NC_068990.1:55136318-55150233 GCF_001194135.2 Octopus bimaculoides | reverse complement strand
ACACACACACACACACACACACACACACACACACACACACACACACACACATGCACACACAGACACACATGATTCTCATCTGCTTCATCCAGTGTGCTGCAGCCATCAAGTGTCATTAAAATCTTCCTGTCATAAGATTCAGGGATTATAATATGTCAGGTAGATGCAACTTTTCAACAATGTTGTCAGCTGAGTGGGTTGGAGGTATACGAAATGAATTACCTTACTCAAAGAACACATGACTTTACAATTGAGTTCAACTCAAGAGACAAGCCACTAAGCCAGGTACCTAACATATACATATTTTTTCTAGTTTAACATTGTCACCTGGTCTTTGGGTACTTTTAGCAGAGTCCATTCTTTACAAGAGATAAGACAGGTCTTTGGTTTGATGATAGCTTGGTATCTTGATGCTCTGCTTAGTACTGAACCTTTTCTTGTGTATTGTCGCTATTTGTTTGAGAACAGAAGTAAAGAGTGTTCTCCGCCATCAGAGGCTTGCTGTCAGTTGCAACAATGATTCACCATGCTCATGAATAGTAATGTAAGAGTAGTCCTAATCTGTGGCAGCCCAACCAATCTCAACTGGAGGTCCTGTAATGTCTATAGTGCTAACCTTTCCCATTTGACGAAGTTAATGAGAAAGCTTCTATGTCAACAATTTTCTGACTTTTTATTATTGAGATCCATTTTGTCAAATAGATATACTTCCTTCTTAGTCTCAACCTTCATTCTGCTAATTAAAGTTTTGCTGGTTTGTATAACATGCTAAGGATATGCAAATTAATTCTGGCAATTTCTTTCTATTGGCCAGTAAAAATAAAATGTGTGTACAATGTCATATGAAATGAGAGCAATTTCAGAGAGTACTCCACTGTCAACAAGTTAACTCAGTTCCCATGTCTGAAGTGTACTTGCATGAAGATGAATATATTTGGTTCCTGTACTGTAAGGGTTAAAAAAAAAAATAGATATGAGCCACATTTAACATCTGATAATTTTCTTTGGGAAATATTATCAGTTTTTGTTTGCTACAAATACTGACTTGTGGCCTTTATACATTTGAGTTATGGCTCAACATATTCATGAATTTTTATCAAATATTTCCAAAGTAAAAATTTTATTGTTGCTGACATTTCGGTATCACACTGCAACCCATTTTGAGTCATAGGTTTGGAATTACTACTACACATAATACTCCAATCTGTTAGAAATCACAGCCAAATCTCCTTCATATTTACCTCAACCCTTAATGTCTTTAAAAAAATGGATATGTAGCCTTAGATACACTATATCTAGGGCATTGTCATGATTTTAATTATAAATCAGCTTGATTAAGCTTATCTGGTCATGATGGCTTAAACAAACAAAAATATTAAAGATCAAACACGTAAAATTTATCATTATGAAAAATGACTTTAATTCTTTGATTCTTTTATACACAGTGCCTGGTTACATATCTTAGATGTCAGAGGAACGAACAGTTTGGTGGAAGCACACCAAATAGAAGAATTGTATGCAATACTGAACACTTTTTTGGAAGAACTGAGCAACAAGTCACAAGTGGCAGTTGCACTTTGTCAATGCAATGTTCCTGGTAAGATGCCTTTGACATTACTCTGTTCTGGCAAATTGTTTTCAATTTTACTACATGTATATGTGTGCACGAGTGTATCTGCTTGTGTATATATATACATTACATACATATAAATATGTGGCTGTGTGGTAAGAAGCATGCTTCCTGGCTACATGGTTCCAGGTTCAGTCCCACTGCATGGCACCTTGCACAAGTGTCTTCTACTATAGCCTTGGGCTGACCAAAGCTTCGTGAGTGGGTTTGGTAGACAGAAATTGTGTGTGTGTGTGTGTGTGTTTGTCCCTCCATCACTACTCAACAACCAGTTTTGGTGTGTTTACGTCCCCATAACTTAGCAGTTTGGGAAAGGAGATTGATAGAATAAGTACTAGGCTTTAAAAAATAAGTTGTGGGGTTGATTTGTTCTATTAAAACCCTTCAAGGCAGTGCTCCAGCATGGCCACAGTCCATTGACTGAAACAAGTAAAAGAATAAAAATATATATATGGAGAGAGAGAGAGAGAGAGAGTGGCAGTACAGGCAGGTGTGATTGTGTGGTAAGAAGCTTCCCAACCTAATAGTTCTTAATTAAGTCCCTATGTGTGGTACCTTGAGTAAGTGTCTTCTACTACAACCCTGGACCAACTAAAGCCTTGAGTATAGATTGAGTAGATTTGGTAGATGAAACAGAAAGAAAGCTTGTCGTGTGTGTGTGTGTGTGTGTGTGTGCACATGTACATGCATGTTTGAAATTGTATACTTCAAAAATTTCTCTCTCAATTTTTAAATTTTCATTCTTCAGAGAAACAGAATTTCTCATCCAGCCTTCATATTCGGAATGGAGACCTCGTAGTTTTAGAGGAGTCATTCAAGGTCTTCAAAGATAGTGAATATATAGTTGGAAAGTGTCTACGAACTGAAAGGGAAGGCGAGTTTTCCAAAGATATCATTCACCCTTTAGCAATTGCTGGTATACCAAACAACACTCATTTGGTAAGCATGCATTTCTTATTTTGGTTGGTTTTTCTCTTTATATTTTTATTTATTTTACATAGTATTACTGTACACAATAGCATTGTTGGTTGCAGGTTTTTGTGCATGTGTATATGAGAGAGAAGGAGACTACATTTACATATGTGTGTGTGTGAGGAGAGAGAAAGAGAGAGAGGTAGATAGACCATGTGTCTGCACGTGTGTGTGTTTATCATTCACAAGATTTGTATTAATTTATGATAATTATTTTTGTAAGTTTATTCAAGTATTTTATTATAGCAACTACATTATGAACTCAGCAGTGAACTGAAACCCTCCTACCAATGTATTATTAGCAACAGAAGCTGTACAAATACCAAAAAAGTAATTTTTATATCCAGCTTAATGCGGATGTCTTGTTAGAACACTAAATACAGTGTTATTAGTCTTGAGAGATCTTCTCATATTGACACTTGGTGCTTAAAAGCACACACATAGATCATAGCAGATGAGATGTGTCTGTCATAGGTACTGGAATTCCAATATCACATAATTTCATTTTACTGAAAATCATCAGTGGGAGGTGTTTGATCAGTGCATGCTAGCCAATCTCACTGCTATGATATACAGAATATCAGCATCTTTTCAGACACTGCTGTCACAAATAGCCGACAGGTTTACTAGAAATTAATTATTAGCATCAGAAGCAGAATTAATACCAAAAGGCAATATTTATATCCAACTTAATATGGCTGTTTTCTTAGAACACTGAATTAGCCTTGAGAGATCCTCTCATATAGGCACTTGGTGCATAAAAGCATTCTCATAGATCATAGCAGATGATAATTGTCTGTCATGGGCTCTATTAAAGTAAAGTGACACATCTTTGATACTCGTTGTGTGAATAAATAATTAGATGGTCTATGCTAATTCCTTTTCTTATGCTTCTTTAGAGAAAGAGCTTATTTCTATATAAGCGTCTTTATTCAAAGTGTTGTTGTTATTGTTGCTGTTGTTTAGTCACAAATCAATCTGATTGAACTAACCTATGTTTAAATACATTCCAACTGTACACATTTCATCTTTTTTCTCTGGAGTTCCGTAGCCAGTGTATCTTTCAATTTTTTAAATGATGGCAGGGTGTAGTTTTAGGAAGATTTGGCTATCATTTCTAACTGGTTGAACACTGATATAAAGCAGTTATAGGCAACCTGTGACCTGCATGAGTTTCTGAAATGCATGCTTAACAAAATATTATCTTTACTTTTTAAATAGTGTAGCTTGTCTGATGATGAGCCATGTCTCATGCAGTCCAGTTCATCAAAAATGTTGCTCATGCCTAATATAGGGGCTCCCTTGTAAACTTACTGTTGTTGATATTGCCATTGTCCATGTCAACCTGACTGAACAGAGCTATGTTTAAAAGGTTTTTCAGCTTTAGCCACTCAATTCTTCTTTCAGATAGTGTGTCTAGGTCCAGATTATTCAATGTGCCCCTCTATTTTGTGATGGGCGGGTATCATTTAAGGGATATTTGGTTGCCATTTCTAGAGATGTGAACAATCATCTAGTGGCTCTCTCACTGGCTTATCTTTACCTATGTTGTTGATGCAGCTTCATTCTTAGTTGATCAAACAAACCTATGATTAAAAGTATCCCATTAAAAGTATCATTAGAGCATAGGACAGAATATCTTGTGGTATTTTCCCAGGTCATTTGCATACTGAATAGTTTAAATCACATGAAGATCAACTTTGCCTTTCATCCTTTCAGGGTTGATAAAACTAAGTATCATATTTTCCAGCATATAAACCAAATTGTTCTGATCAAAATTTACAGCCAAATATGATAGGTGAACTTATACATCAAGATATCTTTGGAGGACCAAAAATTTCATGTGAAATGCAGCAGGATTGTGAAAGATAGTGACAATATTTGAATGTTTGCACTACATGTTCATACTATATACTATGTCCACTTGTACTCTGGAAATTTATGGTATCATTCCAGAGGAGAGAATTGGTAGACCTGTTCAAGTGTCAGTGTAGATGCCTTGTGGGTATTTGTTCCAGTATTCTGTGTTTTTGAGTGGTTTATTTGATCAATCACCCTGTTTAAGACTACCACTTGCTTCTTGGGTATGTTAAATGGAGTTCACTTTGTGGCAAGCATTTGGGCCAAGTCTATGGTTTGAGGATAACTTCTTCCCACTAGTTTTGGAGGCCTTAAGAAAAATTAAGGGTCATGAGTCCTGTCCTTCCCTTCCTGATTAAATGGTAAAAATAAAAGGTCATGAACATGCCTTGTCTACCAAAATGTGTCATGAACAACACTTTCCTAATGCATTTCTATTTTCAAGTCAGTATGGTGTGGTTTGAGGGAGATTTTGTTGCTATTTCTAGCATATTTCTAGCATACAATCATGTGAGAAAGCTCCATATATGTGTATTATATAGGTGACTGTATTATTTTGATTCATATGACTTATGTTCTTTTAGCATTATATGGATATGTCTTCATAAATATGCTGAAAATTTGAACTAACATATTTGTACCTAAAGTTGTATTATATTAAAATAAAATATACTTCAGAATACACTGGCATCACACTTGAAAACTATAGAATGGTCACAAGAACATGTTGGAAGATACTACAGTTACAATTTAGATGAATATGGCAAAGAACATTTACAGTAAGTCATTGTTCTCATTACATTTATCAATAATCTGAACTCAGTAAAAAATTAAAAAAACAAATATCATGAGAGTCAGTGGTCATGAACATTTTGAGGAAAAGCCTTTTGCTGTTCCTTTCAATGATATATATACTAAATATAGGGATCTCTTCTATAGCACTTTTGAGAAATCAGCGAGTGATTAAATGAGTGTCTAACAGTAAAGTACTTGATTATTTTCCACTCATCATCTTTTATCTTTTATATTTTACTTGTTTCAGTCATTAGACTGCAGCTATGCTGGGGCACCACCTTGCAGAATTTCTATTCGAATGAATCGACCCCAGTTCTTATTTCTTTTTGTTTTTTAAGCCTGGTACTTATTCTATTAGTTTCTTTTGTTGAACTGCTAAGTTAGGGGATGTTAACACACCAACACCAGTTGTCAAGTGGTTACACACACACAAAGTTACACACACACATATATACATGTATATGATGGACTTCTATTGAATTCACCCACAGGCTTTGATTGGCCCAATACTATAGTAGAAGATACTTATCCAAGGTGCCATGCAGTGGGACTGAGCCTAGAATCATGTAGGGAAGCAAACTTCTTATGACACAGCCACACCTGTGCCTAATGCATAATTTATTCACTTAGCATGAATGTAAATAATAATAACATTCTTCAATGAGCTTTAAGTCAAGTCCCTTTCTTAACTCATTTGAATAAAGCATTCATTTTGAAGTTAACATTGCATATCTATTCCAATAGATAGGTGTCAATTCTTTCTTTTTTCCTTTTATTGGGGGACAAAACTAAACCCTGCAACACATTTTAGTCCAGCACTCTACTGCTCCATACTTCCTCATTGTCCTCTCTACCATTGATTACCACACAAAACTTATCTAATATTTCCTGTGAGCCACCTGGTCAAACAGATTGACATTTCAACCCACCTGACACTGCTCTTGGGTCTATGATACACACGTCCTGTCTTAAAATGATTTAAATTAAGAATTTTCCATCAAAATTTCATGTTGATTCATTTCCTAAACATCAGCTTAACAATGACAGAGTTATTTTACTAAATTCTTCCTTATTTTAAGAATTAACTGAAACAAAAGCAGTGCATTTCAATAAATATTTGATAACAAAATGGTTAACCAGTTCTTTAAAACCTAATTTAAACAAAAATAAACTAAGAGAATTAACTCAAAGTGGCCAGTAACATATATCTGATTAAGATAGAGTATATCAAGTAACAAACAATATAAATTCTTGACTTATTAAAATGATCTCTGCCTCTAGAGGATGGATTGTCTGCATCTATTCTCTTATCTCCAGACAATAAGCCTGTCCTATTCCATAATAGTATATCAGTTTTGGAGAATACTTGATTCTTGAGATGATCTCCCCTTCTCAAGTGGAGGCAAAGACAATTTTAATAACTCAATTTATTTTGTATGTTATTTGACAAACTTGTATTTGCCTATGCTTTAAAAACATAATTTAATGCTGACAACTACTAGCATTATATTAACACAGAATATTCTCCTAATACCTTGCCTCATTTATTACTTAATTTCATTTAACTTTTGAATTTCCATCTTCTTTCAGACCAACTGAAGTTAGTGTGACAAAGATGTTATCCAGGACATCATTAAAAAGAAATGGATTCAGTGACCATTGGAAACACAGTAAGGAACCCATCAAGCATCCACTGAGTAAGAAGATTCAACAGAGGGCAGATCTGAAGCACTCTGCCTGCAAGATCTACCAAGGTGAGTCTTCCTTATGATTTAATTTTCTTCAATATTTAACATGATATCCAATATATGATAATAGCAAGAGGGAAAAAAATTAAATACAAATGATATATAGGTGCAGGAGTGGCTGTGTGTTGCTTACCAACCATATGGTCCCACTGCATGGCACCTTGGGCAAGTGTCTTCTACTATAGCCTCAGGCCAACCAAAACCTTGTGAGTAGATTTGGTAGACGGAAACTGAAAGAAGCTTATCATATATGTGTGTGTATGTGTGTGTGTGTGTGTGTGTGTGTGTGTCAGTATTTTTCCCCAACATCAGTTGACAACCGATGCTGGTGTGTCTATGCCCCCGTAAAGAGACTGATAGAATAAGTACTAGGATTACAAAAAATAAGTCCTGGGGTCGATTTGCTCAATTAAAGGCAATGCTCCAGCATGGCCACAGTCAAATGACTGAAACAAGCAAAAGAATAAAAGAAAGAATATTAAGTATCTGAACACATATTTATAAAATATTAATTTCAAATTTTGGCACAAGGCCAGAAATTTCAGGTAAGTGGATAAGTCACTGACCCCAATGCTCAACTGGTTGTTATTTTATCAACTTTGAAAGGATGAAAGGCAAAGTCAACCTCAACGGAATTTGAACTCAGAATGTAAAGATTTGATGTGCACTCTTTTCCACCTTATTTTGTAATCAGATGAAATATTTTCACTAATGATTAATATTTTCACAAATGATTAATGAATGAAAGCAAAAGACAATTTTTCTCTATTTTTCTCTCTACTAACCTTTTAACTGCAGAAATCTGCAATAGCCATTCAAAATGCTGTTAATGATTCTTCCAGTTCACAAGGGCATCACATGAAAGGAGCAGTTATCTATGTGTCTATGCTATATTTTTTGTTTAATAGGTTTGCTCAGCTACTCTTTCTTATGAAAAGACTAATTCTTCCCTATCTTCCCTCCGCTTTTCTTTTGCAGCAATCCTAATGTATATGGAGGATATTAGAAGAATAGAAGCAATCTCTGATATTGTATTGGCCACTGACAAGATATTTGAAATTGCAGTACGAAATGTAAGTTTATTTTCCTTCTTACTTGTTTCAGTCATTGGGCTGTGGTCATGCTGGGGCACTATATTGAAGAGTTTTTGGTCAAACAAATTGACCCAGTACTTACTTCTTAAGCCAGGGACTTATTCTATCAGTTTCTTTTGGTGAATGGGTGAGTTACAGAGACATAAACAAACCAACACAAGTTGGCAAGTGGTTGGGAAGAAAACTCAAACACAACACACATGCACACACACACACATACACATGTATGTATATGATATATATATCATAAAGTATCCAGTTTACACTGAAAATTGGTTGGTGTTTGGAAGGGCATCCAGCTGTAAAGACCTTGCCAAAGCAGACCTCATCAGTGTTGGTGCCATGTAAAAAGCACCTAGGCTACTCTATAAAGTGGTTTGCATTATGAAGGGCATCTAGCTGTAAGAACTATGCCAAAACAGACCTTGCTGGTGCTGGTGCTACATGAAAAGCACCCAATCCACTCTGTAAGGTCGTTGGTATTAGGAAGGGCATCCAGCTGTGAAAACCAAGCCAAAACAAACAGTAAAGGCCAATTGCCATATATTCTTCCATAACTGCCATCTCTAAAGAGCATAGGGTTCCATAATCGGGCTGTTATCTAACACCCCATTGAACCCCTAGTGCGATACTGATTGGTAAGATAGACCATGTGGATGTATAATACTGTACACTTTGATTAGTATACCCACTCTATTGACAAATATATGAGAGTATATTTTTTCTGAATATTGAATTCTTAGACTGCTACATACATACAAGCACAGAAGCATGTGCACACACACACACACACACACACACACACACACACACACACACACACAATAGGTTCTTTCAGTTTCCATCTACCAAATCTACTCATAGACATTTGCCCAAGGTGCCATGAATCTGAAACCATGTGGTTGGGAAGCAAACTTCTTAACCACACAGCCACATTACCTATGCCTAATATTTTTTGTCGTATTTTTACATCTACATTTGCACTATTTTCTATTACAAATGTTGTAGTTTGGTAATTAAGTAGCCAAAGTCAAAGCTTAATGGAAGTACAAAATTTTGTTCTTGCTCGAAGTATTTTCTTTGGCTTACCCTCCAAATAAATATTCACCAGTTATAAGTATTGTACAGCCATTAAATATAAGCTGAGAACTTCAAAAGTTTGTAAAAATGAACATAAGTAATAAGAAATAGAAAACAATTTGAGTTACATTTAATTTGGACTCTTTCCCACCTTATTTCGTAATCAGATGAAATATTTTCACTAGTCATTAGCAAATGATTAGTGAATGAAAGCAAAAAGACATTTTTCTCCATTTTTTTACTCTACTAACCCTTTAACTGCAGAAATCAGATATATCCGCTCAAAATCTTATTACCTTTAACTGTGGAAAGCAGTTTTATATACCAATCTGTCTTTTATTGAGGAATGTCATGTTTGAAACTATGTTTTGTTAAGATATATCAAGTTTATTTAAGCAATGTGATTTGTAGAAAATATCAATTGTATTGTTTGGTAGTTATTTAATGTCATTACTGGAATAATCCTGATATCTAATTTCACAGTTAAAAAAGTTAACACTTGTAACCATGAAAATATTGCTGTTTCTATGAGTATAATTAGCTAAAATTACAGTTTGTTTTTAATTTCATTTTCTGTATAGTTAATTTTTTTTTTTTTTTTATATATACAAACTGCAATTTATCCAGTATTTGACATGCTTTAATAGCACCGCAATATCTTTAAAATCCAATTACTTAATTTTTTTCATAAGAATTATACATTTTTCTTAATGATTCATCATCATCATCAGCATCATCATCATTATTTTATGTTCACTTTTCCATGCTTGTATGGGTCAGGTGGAAATTTTTGAGGCAAATTTTCTACCACATGATGCCTTTCCTGTCACCAACCTTCATCTATTTCCAGGCACGTTAAAATTTCTTCATGGCCAAACATGTTTTTCATGGAAGACTGGAAACAAACAACATCACTTGTATGATAGTGATGCTTGTTTTACAACCATCACATGATGTCAAGACAAGAGTACACATAAATGCATAAAATGGGCTTCTTTCAGTTTCCATCCATTAAATCTGCTCACAAGGCTTTGGTTACTCACAAGGCTTAGTTTGGCCCAAGGCTTTGAGAGAGAGACACTTTCCCAAAGTGCCACACAGTAGGACTGAACCTGAGATTACATGATTAAGAAGCAAGTTTCTTAACCACACACCTATGCCTTATATGTATCTTGATAATAAAAATATTTGGAGTTTTTATCTGTGGCAGTTCTTGAGGTTCCAGAAAAATGAGTCAGGTAATCAGTCCAACAAACGAATAATTAAGTTCATCTCCTTGTGGTGACCAACATGATCGATATTCATTTCATGTGAATAATCCATGAAGACTTATGGGATTGAAGAGCTTACCACATCTCATTCTCCCTCAAACATCAGTTCCAACTTTGAAGGTGATGGAGATAAGAGATATCATATGGGCCAAATATGCCAAACTCATTAATATTGCCATGCTATCTTGACACCGACAAGTGTGTTCTGTCAGTCTTAATACCAATTTTTGTCAGCTGAGTGAATTAGAATAACAAAGTAATGTGTCTTGTGCAAAGACAAAACACACCATCCAGGCCAGGAATGAAATCTATGACTTTATGATTAAAAGCTAATTGCCTAGCCAATTAGCCATATATTGATTGGCTTTTACTTAAGTCAAAATTTTAAAAAATTTTGATGGTTAAGCCAGTTTCTCTATTTTACTTTGTAAAGAATGTCTCATCTTTTTCACTTTACAGAAACACTTGCGTAATGAAATTTACATTCAACTCATCAAACAGTTGACTGAAAATGATGATGTGTAAGTTTGTCTATTTTATATCATTGAAACGGCAGATAAACAGTAAAAGATAAATGTGTTTGAAGTGTAATGCTGTATGACCATGACACATGAAAGGTAAACATTGCAGTGGAATCAAGCGAGTAGGGATTTGAACTAGATATGGATGTGCAATATATTAAATGTGGATGTATGAGTTTAAGTGAATTGCAAAGACTGGTGTGAAAAAAAAAAAAAATGACAGTAATAGTTTGCACATGTTATACAAAAAAATGAAACATAGGGAAGTGTGTTGACAATGAAAGATGCTTATAACAGAAGCAGATAGATCAAAGAGTATTTAGGATGAAAATATTAGATTAGATCTGAAAAGTTTGGGCTAAACTATCAAACTGATTGCCAAAGACTTACTCATGAAAACACTACAACCTCTAGTCCACATATGTGCTGCCATACTACCACTTCTCCTTGTCTAATATATATACAATAGCTTCTGTTGCTCTGAACTAGTTACATAGTAACATTTTCATTTATGTCTATCTAATGCAACCATCTTATCATCTTTACTGCCCTCCTTTTACTGTTTAAACAGCCATTGTTCCCACCCCATGACATCCTGCACTAACTACTACTTCCAAAACTTCCTCAGAATATCAGCCCTCACTAGAATTTCCTCTCTTACTATGTTTTTCTGATAGATATTAACTTTCAGACATGGAAGATGAACATCAACCATATGAAAGTCACTAGTCTCAGAGAGCCTTTGAAAGGTCACAGGCAATGACCTGTCTTCTCACAAAGGTATAAAAATGGTTAAGGACCAAGACATGCAGCAATACTGTGTTTCAAACAGATCCATCTCATATCAGGATCAGAAAACAGACACTCAAACAATGATGATGATGATGATTTCAGTCATTACATCTAACTTAAAGCATTCAATGTATTTACATTACTGTCTTCTTTTACATTTTTCATTCGTTAGTCTGTGGCCATGCTGGGGCACTGCATTTAAGGTTGTAGTTTTCACAAATTGACTCCAGTACTCATCTTTTCAAGCCTGAAACTTATCCTATCAGTCTCTTTTGCTGAACTGTTAAGTTACATGGACGTAAACAAACCAACTGTCAAGTGATGGTGGGCGACAAAACACAAAGATACACACACACACACACACACACATGAAACAATAGAAGAGAAAGATGAATGAGAAAAAAATGGTCATATATATCTATATATATATATATATATTCTTTTTCTGATTACCTTTTCCTCTTTTATTGCTTCTTTTCCACTTTTATTGCTTCTTTTCCACTTTTCTTCTGATGAAGGACTAACGGTTTGAAATGTGAAGATCCTTTCCACACACACACACACACACACACGTGTGTGTGTGTGGTGTGTGAGGGAGTGTGTGTTTGTGTATGCATGTGTGTGTAAACAAAACTTTCACATAACACCTATCTGCCAAATTACTTTCATAAGGTTTTGGTCAACCTAAGGTTATCATAGAAGACAATTGCCAAAAGTGTTGATAACCTAGAACCATATAGCCATGCTTGAGTCCATAAGCTCTAATGAGTAGTTCTATGATTAAAGGCATTCTTGCTATGACCATTCCATCTTATTTTTAGACAATGCTTGCTGAGTCTTTCCCCTTTTTTTTTTTTGAAAAACGACAGTGTATTTTGCTGTGACATAGGTTACTGCATTTCATTTTAAGTCTATCAATAAAAAGACTAAAGCAAGTCTCTCACATTCATATTCTTAAGTAATTAATTTCTCTTCACCTCCATAAAAGAATTCTTAAAAGAAAAACAAAAAAAAAAAAGCATTCTTTATTTTGTATGTGTTAAAACTTTGAGTATTTGTACATTTATTTCTTGTATTATTTCTAAAACAGAACAAGTCGAAATAAAGGTTGGGTGCTTATGTGGTTGTTAACTGGTTGTGTAATACCACAAGAGGATATGTATCAAGAACTTTTGAAATTCTTGCAAGTCAGTGAAAGCTGTTTGGCTGAACAATGTTTCAATCGAATAAAGATTCTAAGACTGTAAGTATATATACAAAAAAGTAATGCATTTCTTAATAATTTAATTACACTGTGTAATATGATTTTTTTTCCCTTGGGTAGCACCTGTTATTTCCTGTTTGAAAAATAGCTAATATTTCCTTCAAACTTTGCTTTTGTTACATTTATTCAAACCCCATAGAATCCCTCTCAACACATGGCTATGATGCTCCCCTACTACTCCTGCTCATGATCAGAGATGCACATACAGTCAGCCATTAAGACACATGCTCAAGTGGTCAAGGTCAAGCAACTGACAAACAGATCTGTGGTATTGAGCAGAATATTTGCTTTAATAATATTTTTGCTTCAGTAACTCAGTGCGGAATCCATCTGAATGCTCTAAGTGGGGGTGTGGGAGGTACTCTAGGTAGGCCCTACTTCATGCGTGAAATCCACCACAGTTTGCATGTTTATAGCTGTGTTATACTTATTATAAATAACTATTTCATTCCTTACAAAAATGCAACACATACATACACATCCTCACACACACATATATACCCTGAGGTTAAATGTTTATGAAAATAGAGCATGACCTCTTAGAATGAAGTGCTTAGAGTATTGAGTATGAACATGTTTTTATTAAAGGCATATTATTCTTTTGAGAACATGTCAGTGACCAAAGTAGTGCTACTTCTTATATATCTATTAACAGATCAAAACATATAAGCACAATGTTCTATGTTTTATTTATTTAGACCACTGGACTGCAGACATGCTGGGGAACCAGCTTGAAGGGTTTAGTCAAATAAGTCAATCCCTCACTCTCTTTTGTAAAACTGCTAAATTATGAGGACATAAACAAACCAACATCAGTTGTCAAGCTGGTGGGAGATACGACAAAGACATATACGTGTGTGTGTGTGTGTGTGTGTGTGTGTGTGTGTG
>NC_068990.1:55128110-55135425 GCF_001194135.2 Octopus bimaculoides | reverse complement strand
ATATATATATATATATATATATATATTTAGAGACAGAGAGAAAGAGAGATGGCAAGTTTCCACATAGTTTCTATCTACCAAATTCACTCATAAGGCAATGGTAGAAGACATTTGCCCAAGGTACTGTGCAGAGGGACTGAACTCAAAACAACTTTGCAAAGCAAGTTCTTTAACCACACAGCCATGCCTTGCACCTATAAGGGAATTGTTGTTGATGATGATGATGATGGTGGAACTAAACCTAAGGTGGAACTAAAACTAAAACTAAACATAAGAATAAGTAGATAAAGGGTTAAAGCTGGAAAAACTAAATAACATGTTCCATATAAAATGAACTGGTGCTGGTGCCATGTAAAAACCACCCAGTGCACTCTGTAAAGTGGCTGGCATTAGGAAGTGCATCCAGCTGTAGAAACTGCGCCAAAGCAGACAATGGAGCCTAGTGTAGACCAGCTCCTGTCAAATTATCCAACCCATGCCAGCATGGAAAATTGAACATTAAATGATGATGATGATGATGAAGTAAAGATAGAAGTTAAAATGAGTTGATAAATAGATAAAACAATAGGTAGATAGGATAGGATAGGATAGGATAAGATAGGATGATGATGATGATTGTATTTTTCTTTTTATACTAAAAACAGAAGTGGGCCTCGTTTGTATCCTCCCCACACATTGGAACATTTGGCTGTATCTGCTCACTGTGTAGATCCTATCAAGCTTGAAATCATATTATCAGATTCTTCAGTTAAGGTACAGTAATCATAAGAATTATTTTATAAAGTTTTTTTTTCTTGTCATTTTAATTAAAACAATACAAAATAACTAAATAATTACAGATCACCTTTAATCTTCCCAATTTTTCATTCCTTCTGGTAAATGAGTCAAGTTAAATGTTGCTGTTTAGATCTGGCTCAACTCTCCTGGCTCAACTCTGATCAAGCAGACTGATATTCAAAGATATTCTAGGCATAACCATCCCATCATTTTCTATATGTCCAAGATATAGTGAAGGTGTGTGCCTTGGTGGTTAGAGCATTTGGCTCATGGTTGTAAGGACATGAGTTCAGTTCCTGGCGGCACATTATGTCTTTGAGCTAGATACTTAATTCATGTTGTTCCTGTCCACTCAGCAGGCAAAGATGAGTTGTACCTCTAACTCAAAGGACCAGCCTTGTTATACTTTGTGTCGCACTAAATGTCCCAGTTAATGGTACGTGTGCCTGTGGAGTATTCAACCACTTGCACATTAATTTAACGAGCAGGATGTTTTGTTGATCAGATCAACTGGAACCCTCATCATTGTAAATGAAAGAGTACCAGTAATATCCAAGACTGCATTTTCTAGAAGGCAACAGAATTTGTTTCAAGGTGGCTGTGGATAAGGAGGCATGATACCTGGAAAGGGTAAGTGCTAACTAGATACTGCTGAGGTTTGATCAATCATAGTTTGGTCACTCAGGTGCAGGTGTCTGTTTATTGAAAGACACAAAATATTGAATAACTTCAATAAGACATTGCTGATTAATATCTCCAGATGCATCACAGGATGATGTATTGAAAAACCAGACATAACCATTTTCTATATCTTGGACCACATTTTTCAATCTATCCATTTTTAAAATCAGTTGTGTCGCATTGAGGGAGATTTAGTTGTTATTTCTAGCTTATTGAAAAATCCCATAGCACAGTCATGGGCAGACTGCAATCCATGGGACTTTCTGAATGGTGCATCAAATAAAAAAATTACTGAAGTTTTTTAATTGGGCAGCCCACCTGATAGTGATCCATATTTCATGTAGCCCACTTGGTGGTTCAGCAAAAAGATACTAATAGAATAAATACCAGGTTTTAAAAAAATACAAGCAAAAAAAAACATACCAGGATCAATTCAGTTGACTAAGAAATTCTTCTTCAAGGTAGTGCCCCAGCATGGCCACAGTCTAATAACTGAAACAAGTAAAAGATAAAAGTAAAAAGTTGCCTACCACAGATGTTCTTACTATGTTGATGACAACAATTTCAATCTACTTCTGATGATGATTATTTGTACATCCTATGACTCAAGAGTAACCAATTTATCCATTATGTTTACTATAGTTCACTCTAAGTCCTGTGATTCTCAATTTGACAAATAAATACCAGTCCACATTTCCATAAAAAATGTTACTGAGTTTTTTTGCTCCCACTTATACATTATTAATGGGAAGACAATACAGAGTTTGCATCCATACAACTCTTCTATATTTGGCATTAGTTTTGGACAAATTTTAAAAGTTTTAAACCATTTCAATTTCATTAATCTTTTAGCACACTATATTTTCTCTAGAATTGTTTCCCCTGCCACTGCCCTGTTACTACAGGGGAGAAAACTCATACAGTGACATGATGCACCTACAGTGTGCTAAAGCAACTTAAAGTACAACCCCACCTAGTAGGCCTGTTCACCATGTATAATATTGGCATTATCCATCATGGGCCAATGTTTGTTTATCATAGACTCTTTATCACTGATATTTAACTCTCTAGCATTCATATTACTCTGTCAAATGCAATGCTTATTTATTCACATTGTTTTCAATTAGTCATGCATTATCTTGTAGCTTCACAATTTTGATGATGTGAGTGTTTATTTTTAGAATAACATTGTAGGGTAGATGCAAGAGGCTGGATCTAGCTGGTTTGAGCATAAAACAGGTAAAATATTTGGGCCAGATATGGCTGGTTTAAATGTTAAAGAGTTAACAAACTTTACTACTTCAGTGACCTGGAGAGATGAAATAATCATTATAGAATTTAGAATCTGCATTTCTTTTCTTCTACAAACAATCATTCTTCAAATTTATTGTCCATTCAACTGTTTTCTGTATTCAAAAATTGACTTATGTTTATCTTGTTTGCATTTACAGAAAATGGAAGTTTTTTCACATACCATGGTAATGGACATATGTGACAAAATTGTCAGTAAATTAGGCATAAAGTCTAGTTTTGGATATGGCTTATTCCTAAAAACCAAAAATAGAGGTAAATTATTATTGCTATTGTATACTCTGCCATCAATAACAGTACATTCATCAGTTTTATGTTACCATGATGTCCTATAGTTATTGTTACCACCACTACCAGTCTATTAAGTGAAATTTGAAATCAAGAGATTCTGTTGTACTGATGACTTTCACATGAAACTTAAAAGAATTAGCAATAGTTTAAGGACTTGTTGACATCTCAACTGAAGTGTTGTGCATTCATGTAAACAAAATTGGTGGCTATTTTGCATGTTAAGCAAGCTACTAAACTTCTCTCCTTCACTAACTGGTAGCAGAACAGATAGGTAGAGATAGATAGATGAAACACACACACACACACACGCATATTTATATGTACGTATATATATATATATATATATATATATAGTGGCTACCAACTCACAGACAAGTATGACCAGCATTGGCAAATTATCTTATCCTAGATGCTAAAGACAATGGTTTCCAGTAATGGCACAACATCACAAAAACTTTCACCTACAAAGCCATGTAGTCCAGACACAAGCAAGAGGAAGATCTCTGGCTTCACAATGAGATGGATCTTCCTTCTCCTAGAGCAGTGGTTCTCAACCTTTTTCAAAATTTTTGCTTCACGGTCCCCTGGCCATTTTTTAGAGGCCTCGCAGTCCCCGGCCTATTTTGGCAGGAATAAGAGATTAATCAAATGCAAAATGTTTGCGATTATACTACTATTAGGTTTAAGTAGTTGAATGCACAAAACCCCAATAATGCCATTAAATATAAATGTTAGATGTAAGCATAAAATAACAATAACGACACTAACATGACACCAGATGTTGGCAGAATGCTATGAAAAAATTAACATTTTGTTTAATTTAAGTCTATGAAGTAGGGCCACAGTTAACTATACCAAACATTAATTATTCATTAGTAACTTATGCTTTCAAACCCATTTTCACAAATATTATGTTCAGTGGCAAGTAAGGTCTGGTATAAGAAAGGGACCATCGGCATTGATATAGCGTTTAATTCTTTGTTTATTTTTTCCGATTCTTTCCTTGATTCGCATATATATTTGCCGAAAACCAATAGAAGACAGGATATTTTTTGATAGACAAAGAAAAATCATCAAACTTGTTCAAAAGAAGGATTAATGTGACTGCTGTATTTGCTTTAGCTTTACCAAATTGTCTATATTTGGCTGGGTTCTGGATAAAGCAACCCTCATATCGTATGTAAAATCCAGTCTGTTTCGTTGTTTGCTTTTTATCGATTGAAGAGCTGAAAATGCCAACTCGCACTCATAAGTGGTTGTGAAGGGAACTAGATATTTCAGTGCCATCTTTGAAATATCTGGATAAAGTTGTGCTACCTGAATCCAAAAGTCACAACTCATTTCACAAAAGATCTGTTTTGCAGCTCCGTCATTCAACAATTCTATGAACTGCTCCTGCACGGTTATGTCCTCGGAAGGGAGATCAGCAAGAGATATGGAAAATGGAGCAATAAAGTTCATGAAGCAATAAACTTGCTCAAAGTTTTGCAAATTGAGAAAATATAGGGATAATTCTTCCCTAAGAATGCAAATATGGTTTTGCATCACCTCAACCTTATCATCATTGACGAGGAACTCGTTTTCATCAATAAATTTATTAAGCTGAGGAAGAGGTGCAAAGTTTTTCTCCTGCAATTTTGAAGCCCATAGTTCCAGTTTCATTTTAAAAGCAGATATTTTTTCATGACAATGAAGTACTGTCATGCATTTTCCTTGCAGGGTTAAGTTAAGAGCGTTGAAAGAGTCGAATATATCCACCAAAAATGCCAGACATATAAGAAATTGGGCGTCACAAAATTTAGCTCACAAACAAGACTTCAAGTCCTGAATAAATTCATTTATTTTGTTTCTAAGCAAAAGAACTTGCATCAGTACTTTCCCTTTAGATAACCATCGGACGTGAGAGACCAACAGAAGAGTTTCAAAATCAGCATCATTTAATCGGCATAAATATGCGAAGAGATGAGAATTTAGTGCCCCAGCTTTGATGAAGTTGACAACAGCAATAACGTCATTCAGAACATTTTTAAGTGTATCTGGTAAAGTCTTAGCCATAAGATCTTGTCGGTGAATTGTACAATGTGTCCCAAGAGCATTCAGGGCTTTTTGTTTGATAAGTGTTTGAAAACCCGAGCAGCAACCTAGCATAACCGGAGTGCCATCAGTGCAGACACCGATACAGTGCTCCCAATTGATGTCATGTGCATGAAAGAAGTTGTCAACTTTGACTAAAATGTCTTTTGTTGTCGTTTTAGAGTGGAGAGATTTGCAAAACAGAAAATTGTCTTCCATACTCTTATTGTGAATATACCGTACAAAGATGTACAGTTGAGCCATATTTGCGATATCTGTAGATTCATCAAGTTGGATAGAAAAAAAGTTGAATGTGGAATTCTTTATTTTTGCCACCACTTGGGAAAGGATATTTTCAGATATTTCGGCAATTTGTCTATTGTTGGTGTCATTTGAAAGGGAGATATGTTTCAGTTTTGAAAGCTCACTTTGGCTGAAAACATTTAAGATAATCATTCTGCAACAGGGCAAGATCAGTTGTTCTCCAATGTTGTGTGGCTTTTTTTGTGGTAGTGATTTTTTCGAAATTTTGTAGGAAGTTTTGAGACCAGAAGCAATATCAAAACAAAAACTTCCCATGTCATTGAGCCTAGAGTGTATCAGAGCATCAGATTTTTGTTTGAAAAAATCCTCCTTTTTTGTCAACAAAGCCAGGGTGTTTTGTTTCCAAGTGTCACTTTAACTTGCTAGGTTTGAGAGAAGATGATGCCAAAACCTCGGAACACAGAACGCACTGTGGTCTCTCCTCCTCATTTGAAATTATAAAAGTAAAGCCAAATTTCAAGAAGGATATGTCATATTTCATTTTTTTCCTTGGATTCATTCTAAAAAACAGAAATTTACATGGTGTCAACCGTGCAACTAATGATAATTGATAAATGACATCATCACATTTGCTTTGGCAAAATTATTCGACTTGGTAGCTTCATTTTACTTTGAAAATGAATCAGGATCAAGTAATCATAACCCTAACACACAATAACATAAAACAGTGTATGTAAACTTACATTAGAATACAAAGATGATGAATTTCTCTGTAACGGTAAATCATCTAAGACCAATTGAAGTTGATGAAATCACACGTGCGTACATGACCACTTGCAAAAAGGAAAGTCTGCTTAATTAAGTTGCACTGTGAATAATTAAATTAGTGTTTTAAAGCTGCATCCATAATCACATAATTTAGCTGTTATTTCTAGCACATCAAATAACTATATTAGACTGTAGCATAGGTTTGTGCATGTGTGTGTGTGTGTGTGCGTGTGCATGTGTGTGTGTGTGTATGCGTGTGCATGTGTGTGTGCGTGTGTGCATGTGTATGTGCGCATGTGCATGTGTGTGTGTGTGCATGTGTGTGTGTGCGTGTGCATGTGTGTGTGCATGTGCATGTGCATAGATCACTAAACTAATTAGAAATTGACAGTCAGTTCAGTAAAAATACCAAATCCTTTAACACAAGTTCATGAAATAAACCAACTTATAGATATATCTTCAATGACATATTTCAAATCACTGTATATGCTTTTTTTTTGTTTTTTTTTCCCCAGTTATACCACTTGTAGACAATGATTATATCATGGACATTTTGGGACATATGGAAATATATTTTATGTCCCAACCATTACAAGTGAAAGACAAATGTAAGTATTATAATATTATTCTTTACTTTGCAGTTTTAAAATCATATTTTATATCTTGTTATAAAATACTGTGCTCCATACTATACCATATTATGCAATATTATTTTCCTTTTACCATATATCTGAATGCATGTTGATTTCTTAATGGTTTTTATCAGTAGATATACTTTCACTGAGTTAACATATACATACATACAAACATGCATACATACATACATGATGGCTGCCCCCTCGTTATCGAGTATGGCCATTGCACAAAGCTTAACTTAACGGTGCTGTGATCAAATGTGACTTTTTAGCCCAGCCAAGGATCTACAATGTCTTGCACAGAGTTGGCATCCAAAACCTTTACTGGCAATAGCTGGCTGTTGTTGTAATTGAGCACCATGTACCTTTGCGTGTCGTTTAAGTCCTCCTGCTGAATCACACTCCCTTCCACATGCCCGACAGACATGATTAGTATGGTGTGTAGCATCATCACCAGCGGCCTGGTAGTCAATCATCAGTTTTGCTTTATGACTACGAAGATAACTCATGAGTCC
>NC_068990.1:55120668-55126964 GCF_001194135.2 Octopus bimaculoides | reverse complement strand
GCTGATTTATAGTAGCTTACTTTTCGACTTATTTGCCATGAAACCACCTCTATTCTGGGAAGAGGGTATTTTCAAGTTAAAGGAAAGATGGAGACGCATTGTGCAAGAGTGGTTGGCGTTAGGAAGGGCATCCAGCTGTAGAAACTCTGCCAAATTTAGATTGGAGCCTGGTGTTGCCATCCGGTTTCACCAGTCCTCAGTCAAGTCGTCCAACCCATGCTAGCATGGAAAGCGGACATTAAACGATGATGATGATGATGATGATGATGATATATATATATATATGTGTGTGTGTATATATATATATATCATCACCATTTAAAACTCATTTTTCCATACTGGCACAGATTGGACAACTTGATAGGAGCTGGCAAGCTAGAGGACTGTACTAAGCTGAAATGTTCCAGAGTATACTGGGTTCCCTTTTTTATATATAACATTGCCCTCAGTGTGATAACCAAATAACTCACATGACAAGACTCCTTAACTGAAGGAGGTGTAGTGTTGAGGAAGGTGACATAAAGCCACCTACCTCAATACTATGAGAAGATAAAGGATGATAGAGAGATAGAAACAAGTTCACACGTGTATCATATCATAACATATCAAAAAAAAAAAAAAAATACTCATATTCTCCAATTTCCAACTTTGGTAAATGTTTATGTTTGCACATCCTGACACAAAAACGTCAGAAGGCGATTTTGGTGTAAAGGGACATAACTCAGACTACTCTAAGTCAGTTTTATTATTCAGTGTAACAACTAATTCATTGCACTCCGATACACATGTATTATGAATGTAGGGATTCTTTCTTTAAAATGGATGGTACCTTGTTAAATGAATATTTTCTTGTGATTAAGAGTAGGTACCTTTTATGGATTGTATTTAAACCAACAACTCAAGCAAAAACTGAGAATAGTAGTAACTGTCTTTCCTAAGAGCCAAACCAAAATAGTTGACACAAGCTTTGAATTCATGATCAGCCGATTGTAATCCCGATTTTTAAATTCATATCCCTAACAAAATTTTGCCCAAGATATTATTTTAGTCTTCAACTGGTTTTAGTCATTGAACTGTTGTCACACTGGGGTACTGCCTTCAATGTTTTAGTGAACTACATTACCGCAACCCTTGTAATTTATCTGGTGCTTATTTCGTTGATCTCATAAGGGCCAAAAGGCTACTCAGCCTTGAAATAAAGCAGGCATGGTAACCTTTTGTGGGAAGCAGGCCACATGAGGCATGACTCATCATCAGGTAGACCATGCTACTAAAAGAAATTCAAGGTAATTATTCATTATGTGTGTTAGGTGTGCCATTCAAGAAGTCTGATGGGCTCCAGTTTGCCCATGACTAGTTCCTTAGTTCTTTCCTGAGTCATATAGACTCATAGGGCTGGTTTCCTGGTTTTTATGGCATATATATATCTCCCACCTGGATGTGACTCCAGCCTGTCACAGGATTACTCATTTTTGCCAGTTAGATGGACTGAAGCAACATGAAATGAAGTGTTTTGCTCAAGAACACAATGTGTTGCCTAGTCTAGAAATTGAAACCACAATCTTACAATCATGAGTCCAACACCCTAACCACTACGCCGTGTGCCTCCACTTGCCCATGACTGGTGTAAAATAACACAACTCAGATGTAGCTAAATACCATAAGGTATTTTTGTTCAACACACCAACTTTGTTTGTACCACACCAATATACACATTATGAACACAGGAACTTTTTCCTTTAAAATTATTTTTAGATTGCTGCCAAAAAAATAAACGTATGTTTTTAAATGTTTCAGCATATAAATTTCAATTCATGAAAAAACTTTGGGCGTTGGATGATGTAAAGGAAGACTTGGTGGCTGATGAAATGTTCAGCTATCATCAGGTGAGGTTTTTGCTAACTGCTCTTGTTGTGTCTGATGCAAGTTATATAATACAACTGCCACAGAAGGGTCTATAGAAAAACTTGAGAAGTTCAGTACTGTGAGGAGTGAAGAGCTTCACCTGAGTGAGGAAGAGAGGAAAAGAAATGTTGCTTTGGTCGTAGGAGTTGGAGATGTTCAACCCTTTAGCATTTAGATTATTCTGTTAAATATAATACTTATTTATTCACATAGCTTTCAATTAATCCCACATTATCTTGTAGCTTCAATATTTTGATGATGTGATTGTTAATTTTTAGAATGACATTGCAGTGGAGTAGATGTGGCCAGTTTGAGCATAAAATGGGTTGGGTTTTAAGTCAGTAGAGTGAAAGAATTAAATCAAAAAGTTGATCATTTTTACCCTGTCAAAAACAGTCTGCCACACCACTGATCATATACTATACTGTTAAAGTTAAGGAAGAAACATTAGTAAAGTGGAAACCAGTGAAACTCTTTTTCTAAATTCATGCATATATATAATTCATAAAGCTGAGAATTTAAGTATAACAATGAATAGTTCAGCAAAGAATATTTATATAATAAAGGCATAACAATTTAGAATTTGTAGGCCTAATATTGTGTGTACATATATATGAATATAGTTCAATACAGTGTGTGTGTTTGTGTGTGTGTGTGTGTGTGTGTTTAATATATACAACATATATCATACATGATGGAATGGCTTTTGGGTAAGAAGTTTGCTTCTCAACTACATGGTTCCAGGTTCATTCCCCTTGGGCAAGTATCTTTTACTGTAGTTCCAGACTGACCAAAGCCTTGTGAGTGGATTTGGCATACAGAAACAGAAAGAAACCTATTGTGTGTGTGTGTGTGTGCGTGTGTGTGTGTGCGTGTGTGTGTGCGTGCCTGATTATATGTCTTGACATTGCATGACAGATGCCAATGAGTGTCCCAGTCATATAGGTGGTGTCATTCATTTCCAATATTCTGTGAATGTCCAGCCATGGGAAATATTACCTTGCTTGGAAACAGGTACAAGTTGCTGAAGAAAATTTGACTCAGTAAACTCCATCTGACCCATACTAGTATGGAAGAGTGAATGGTAAATTGGTGATGATGAGAGTATGTATTATATATCAAAGTGTGAAGAGTGGTCTATCTTATAGTAAGTTTCATATTTCTCCTAATTCTGTTAGCATGCGTCATTAAATTCTAGTTACTCCCCTTTGAACCTGAAGCCAGTAATGAGAAATTAGTTTGCGTTTTATATTTCTCCAAAAACATTCCATGAAAAAAGTTTGGTTATATGATATAACATGTCTTTTAAATACAAAAGTTAGAGGGAAAGTTCATAGGCTGACCAAGATACTCTTATGGAATATGACCAAATGAGGTTTATTTTTCCACATAGTCCCCCTTGCTGTCCACACACTTCTTCCATCGGTGTTGCAGTGCTTGGATCCCATTAGTGAAGCAGCTTTCATCCTGTCAGTCAAAATAGTCATCAACAGCAGATATGACGTCATCATCATTGCAATACAGGTTCCCAACCAAATGTTTTTTCATGTTGGGGAACAGATAATAGTCGGATGTGGCCCAATCAGGAGAATAGGGAGGATGATCAACCAGTTCAAAGCCACAGTCACACACAGCAGCCATTGAAACCAAGGACTTGTGTGCTGGAGCATTGTTCTGATGAAACAAGACCCCTTTCATCAGTTTTCTTGGGCATTTGGTCTTGATAGCCTTTCATAGCTACCTCAGCAAATTGGCATAGTACTCTCCATTAAATTAATTTCATTAATAACAATAATAATGTTAAGGATGATGTGATTGTTTATTTAAGAATCATATTGTTGAGTAGATATGAGAGGCCAGATCCGGTCAATTTTAACATAAAACAAGCTAAGTATTTTGGCCAGATACGGTCAGTATAAATGCTAATGAGTTAACTCGTAAAGGCTCTTCTGATTTTGATTTAGAAATCAGGGAACCAACAATGAAAAATTCTGAATGTTATTTCTTTTAATAATTTTTAATGAATGGCTACAGACAATTCACTCCTGTTGCTAGTATTGTTCAGAAATGTACAAATGTCTGCAAATCGTCATCATCATTTTAACATCAAATTTTCCATGCTTGCATGCATTGGATATTATTGCATGGTATTGAGGCAGAATTTTTCTGCAGCTGAATGCCTTTCCTGTTGCCAACATTCACCTGTTTCAATGGAAGATAATACTTCCCTATGGCTAGATATGATCTTGCAGAATATTGGAAATGAATGATACTACTTATGACAGTGACAGTCATTTTACAACACTCATGCGATATCAAGACCAAGGGACACAAACATCCACACACTCACATATATACAAAGGGTTTCCATCTACCAAACACACTCACAAGGCTTTGGTTAGTTGAACTGAACTTGGAATCATGTCATTGGGAAACAAACTTCATACCACACAACCATGCCTGCATCTAAACCAGTAAAATAGAAAATTAAAACAAAAAATTCTTCCTCTGCCTCAATAATTTTTAAGTCTAATCAAGTAATCTATAAGTCTTAATGCAAGACATGTCCATTTTATTTCTATTATGTCTTTGTATTTATTTTTTTTAATAGGACCTTCCAAATTATGTTGCTGGTTTCCATGACTGTCCGCTAGCTACTGCTGTAAAACTGTCTGCCTTAATTTTCAAAGCAACTCATGAGAACACAGAGTTAGATAATACAAATTTCAGGTAACTTGGGTCATACTTTTAAACATTCCAATGATTTTTTTTTTCTTTTTTCAAGTGTGATAATATTATTTTGTATTATGATGATATTTTAATGGTAGTTTCTGTACTGTGGTGATGTTTTCTGTACTGTGATGTTCTTTGTACTATGGCAATATTTTCTATATTGTGATGTTCTCTCTACTGTGATAATGTTTTCTACAATGTGGTGATGTTTTCTCTACTGTAATGAGGGTTTCTGTATTGGGTGATGTTCTCTGCACTGTGATGTTTCGTATACTATAGTGACATTTTCTGTACTGTGATAATGTTTTCTGTACTGTAGTGATATTTTCTGTATGCTGGTGATCTTTTTTGTGCTGTGGTGATATTTACGATGATATTTTTTTGTACTGTAATGTTATTTTAATATTATGCAATGTTATTTTATATACTGTGGTTTTATTTTCTGTACTGTGGTTGAGGTTTTTGACAACATTTTTTATGTATATAGCTGAAAATATGCATTTTTAAATCAGACAGTCAAATAATGAGGGACAATGGCCATAATGTTTGAAGGCCCCTTGCAGACTGGTGGGACTGAACACTTTTAGGCTGATGTCTGGAAAAAAAAATATGAGTGGTTTGTGGTCAGGAGTTTCAGGGGTTGGGACTGGGCAACAGGAAGCTGGGAATTACGTTATATTGAGTAGGCAGAGATCAGATGCTCCAACAGACATTCATCTTTCTATAAGCCTCACTTTCAAGACATCACTATTTACCTATCTTTTGGTTTATTCTCCATTTAATTTCCGTTGCCATATTTTTTACATATATTTTCAACTCACTGCATTTTTTCTTTTTATAAATTATAGTTGGGAGCTATTAAGAAGAACTAGTTTAAGTTAGTATTACATATGTTCAGTTTGAGTTATTAAGAGCCAGTGCATAAAGAGCAAATGTGGTTCAGAATGGAAAGTTGGATATAGTATCAATGGTGGTTAGATGAGAGCATCAAATAAATTTGGCTGGAAGTGACATGGAATAAGAAATTTAAGAGATCAATGCTTCTTTCTATCATTATTATTATCATTAGTAGTAGTAATAATATTATTAAGGCAGTGAGCTGGTAGAATTGTTAGCACACCAGGCAAAATGCTTAGCAATGTTTCATCTGTCATTACATTCTGAATTCAAATTTCGCCAAGGTCAACTTTGCCTTTCATCCTTTTGGGGTTGATAAAATAAGTACCAGCTGAACACTGGGATTGATATGATCGACTCATCCCCTCCCCCATAAAACTGCTGCCCTTGTGGCAAAATTTGAAACCATTATTATTATCTCTGCCTTAACGAAGGTAAAAGTATTGTTTTCAGTTGTGTTTGTTTGTTTGATTGTGGACAAGATATCTCAAGAACTGCTGGATGGATTTGGATGAAACTTTTAGGGATATTTGCCCTTGCGACTGGCATGAACTGATTAGATTTTGGGATTGATCTGGTGTTAGACAAAGATTCTGCTTATCATTATTATCATCATTATTATTATTATTATTATTATTATTATTTTCTGCTTTAAGGGAAGTCATAATACCAGAGAAATTCATACCACTCATGACAAAAGAGAACTGGATGAGGGTAATACTTTCTTTTGATTATTTTTTTCAATAAAGCGCTACTCTTTA
>NC_068990.1:55103948-55120583 GCF_001194135.2 Octopus bimaculoides | reverse complement strand
CTTGTCTTTCCTTTTTTGTTTTTTAAGAAAAGTCCTGTTTTCCACTTTTTCATCTGCATTTTATAACAACTTTGTACAAGACTTCACAGTCCCCTAGCTGTGCTGTCTTCAACTGTAACAGGGAGAACAGAAAATTAAAATTTTTAATGAAAAATAATTGCACATATCTTGCATGTAAATAAGTGTGAATATTTCATGGAATTGCACATATGCACATACATTAAGTGATAGGTGATATAAAAAAAAAATTAGTTGAACTAAAAAAAATACACTTTTCATTATTCACTCACCACCACCAAATCCACCACCACCACCACCGTCATCTCTCTCTCCCCCTCTCTCTCATCATCATCATCTCTCTCTCTCTCCCCTCTTTGCTTTTCTTTAACCTCTCCATCAGAACATCACCCTTATGCTAAAATTATATTTTTAACTCTCCTCCTGTATATCACTACCTTCAGCTTTTTAACCATGTAATAGATATTACATTCCCCCTACTTCACATCATGGACGCTTCTCTCCCTGTCTTTTACTCTCTTCTTCTTTTTCTTTCTCCCCCTTTCTGTCTCACTGTTTGCCTTATCCTCTTTTTCTCTCTCCTTTTTCTATTTCCCTCTTGTACTCTCTTTCCCTTCAAATAATCATATGAAAGTAATAGTCATGTTCCCTCTATCTCACGTCATGAATGCTTCACTCTCTGTCTTCTTCTCTTTCCATCTTTTTCTCTCTCCGACTTTTTCTCTCTCCATCTTTTTATGTCCCCTTGTTCTCTTTATTCCTCTTCTTCTCTTATCATGCGAAAGTGTTACCAATGGGCTAAGTAACAGAATGACAAGCAGAATTATTATAAGATTAATTAGCATAAATAAGCGCAAATTTGTTTGACTCCAATTAACAACACATTTTCTTGTTTTTCTCGGGTGCTAGTTGCTTAAGAGTTCCAGAGAGATTTTGGTGTAATGATAAATAAAAATATTCTGTTTTGTACAGGAAATCTATGGTGAGCTGCAAAGCATGAAAACATATACTAAATCAGAAGCAAAGGTTGCATTTGTGAACATTACAAAAGGCTTCCGAACTTACGGTTCAGTATTTTTTGAAATTCAGGTAAGAGATAAAAATAAACAATGGCCTACAAATACCACTATATATTCATTGCATGAGAAACAGAATTCATTATACTTATGATAAAGAAAAAAAAAAATTTTTTTTTGCTTTTCAACTTTGCTATTATACTGCAAGTATTCAATATCAATAATACCCATCTAAATTTTGCTATTATAAAAGTTTCCCCCAGAATCCGTAATTAATGACATAATCAATAATATATGCATATAGATTTTTTTTTTTTTTTAATCAAAGATATCAGATACACTGCCTATCCTGCTATATATGTTGAACCTGTTATTGTGATTGTACAAAATATCTTTTGAAGTCACTTTATAATAGAGATAGGATAATAATCACTTTATTTTACTGCTTTTATCTTTTCACTATCATAGATGCCTGAAAACCCAAATTCTTTACAACTTGCTGTCAACCGAACTGAAGTTTTAATCATGGATCCAACAACAAAGGTAATTTTTGTAAATATAATAAGGTAATAAATTTCTGTAAAGATGTTTTGGGATTCTATAAGAATTATCTAGAACTTACAAAGGTAGTCATTTGATTATTGTAGAAACAATACTCGATTTTCAGAGACTTCAGGCCCCCACCTTTTATTCTTTTATTTGCTTCAGTCATTTGATTTTTAAGTTTGGTATTTATCTTAGTAACCCGAAGATAAGCAGCAGAGCATCATACCATACTTAGTGTCATACTGTTAACTCATGTGACATGACCATGTAGAGACTACTTCATTGATTTATCATTACTGAGATGCCCATATAAGGAATAAAAAGATAACAGTTCTGCTATGTGATAAAAATTGTGTATGAAAATGACTGCAGTGACTATAGTGTCATTTGGAAAATTGGGGGCTTTTGTGGGGTTACAATGAATGTTGCATAAAATCCTTTTGATACCAAGCTGCTTGGGATACTTCTGGTTCTAGGATACAAATTGCCTCATGTTTCATATTTAAATTAAAATATTTCATCCTTATTTTATTTAAAAACATTTTGTTAAGTTTTACTGTGTGCCAAACACTTGCTTAATGATTCTTTCTACAATAGGCACAAGGCCTGAAATTTTGTGGGAAGGGGCTAGTCCATTGCATCAACCCTAGTGCTTAACTGGTACTTAGACAAAGTTGACTTTCACAGAATTTGAACTCAGAATATAAAGAGTCAGAAGAAATGCTACTAAACATTTTGTTCAACATGCTAATGATTCTGACAGTTCAATGCTTAATAAGAACTGTTAAAGTAAGACAAAGTAAAAAATTTGGATGAATATTTGACTAATGCTTCATTTCATTGACACTGGAAACAATGCATCACCCAACCCAGGAACTAAAACCACAATATTTTTTTCTACTCTAGGCACAAGGCCTGAAATTTTTTGGGAGGGGGCCAGTCGATTAGATCGACCCCAGTATGCAAATGGTATATATTTATTGACCCCCAAAAGGATGAAAGGCAAAGTCGACCTTGGCAAAATTTGAACTCAAAATGTAAAAACAACTTTGCTTTTCAACCTTTCAGGATCTATAAAACAAGTAACAGTTTAGCATTGGAATCAATATAACAGACTCATGCTCTCTCCCCAAATTGATGGCCTTGTGCCAAAATTTGAAACCAATCTAAGTACAAGCAATTTTGAGGGGAGGGCATTAAAGCATTAGTTCAGGGGTTTTCAACCATTTTTTATCTATGGACCTCTTTGATTTCTGTATTATTTTGGTGGACCACCATAGCCATTCAATGTTTAAAAACTAGTCTTATAGAAACTTTTTTTCAAAATTCCTTTTCTGTTTTTCACCCATTAACTAGTGTAGGTTGAACTATGTAAAATGTTAGAGAAAGAAACCTAGCTATTTCTTGCAATATACACTAGTATGTATACCTAAAACACTTTTTTCAGGGGCCCTTATAATACTACTGTGGGTTTCTAATTTACTGTTTTGTTACATGGACTCCCAAAAATCTTATTTGGGCCCCCAAGGGCCATATGGACCCCAGTTGAGAATCACTGCATTAGTTTATACTAACAACCCCAGTTCTGGACTTGTACTTTGTTTTATCAACTTCATGTTGATAAAAGACAAAGTTGGCCCCAATGTAATTTGAACTAAGAATATAAAAACCCAGAAGAAACACAATTATCAACATTATCATTTTAACATCTACTTTTCCATGCTTGCATTGGTAGGCAGAATTTGATGAGGCTGATTTTTCTAAGGCCAGATGCCTTTCCTGTTGCTAACTCTCACTGGTTTTGAAGTAGGTTAATTTTCCCCATTACCAGACATATTTCCATGAAAGATTGGAAACAAAGGACATCACTTGCATGAAGGTGATACTCATTTACAAATATAATGTAATGTGAAATCAAGAGTGTGTTACTGTAAAACACACACACACACACACGTAGAAAGAGTCCTTTTAGTTTCCCCTCTACCAAATCCACTTACAAGACTTTGGTCAGCCAAGAGCTAGAGTAGAAACACTTGCCCAAGATGCCACACTGTGGTACAAAACTTCTTACTACAGTCATACCTGCACCTGTCATAGTTGTTATTTTCCAAAGTCCTAGAGTGTAAGTATTTCTGATTTTACTAACATTCTACATAATATAAAACTAATTCACTGTTTGTTTGTTTGCTTTTCCAGCAAGTTTTCCACTCCATGCAGTTTCAACAAATAAGAAACTGGATTCATGAAAGTGGTAAATTCAGCCTCAATTTTGAAAACGAGAGCACAACTGATTCAAAGAGAATTTTCTTTCAAATTGACAAAGTAAGTAGATCCTTCAAATATTATATCACTAGCAATGCACCCTGGCATTGCCTGGGTGTTATGACCTACAGCCATATTGTATTATGTGTGTATATATATATATATATTACATATTCAATTTTTGACTTCAAGTGGAATGTACGCACCACATACAATGCACTCTAGCATTGCCCAAGTCATTGATAACAGTAACACCACGACCAACTGGTATTGCAGTACATATTTCTGATAATGAAAAATTGATTTGAAATTGTACCAATCGGTAAACTGACCAATGAAGGGATAAACACTGTGGGCAGACTTGTGTGTATGTGACCTTAACTTACCCTCACATAGATGTGCAGTGTTGTTGTTGTCTTTGCTGAAGTTATCAGGTCAGACATTTGTTTTCCATGACACCAGCTGCATTATAGTACATGCTCAGTCACTGAAAAATAGGGAGATTGTAGCAAAATCTTTATGAACTTTGCAACCTATGGAATGAATAATAGGCATGAATATAGACTAATAACGATAAGCAACTTTGCATAAGTTGGTTTAAGTAAAGAGAAAAATGTTAACTGTAAAAAAGCTCAAAAGGTTTTAGTCATTGCTTCATGTCTTTACCACACTCGAACAAATATAGGCTCTTATTGTGCTTGATCCTTGGGGAAATTTTAATGAATTTAAACCTGAGAATGCTCGTTTGGCATTCCTGAGTCATTTGCTACCAAGAAAATCTACAGGGACAAATTGTTTTTGGTAGTAATGCCAGAAGTGATCACAATTATACCAGAAGCGATCACAATTATGCCAGAAACACAGTTCATTAGTTGATTTTCTGTTGAAAAGTAGGGCTTTGTGCAAAGAAATGGTATCACAATACTTCAAAGACATTGTTTAATCATGGAATACTGAAGATGTTCACGTTGGCAGTTTAGTTGTGGCACAAATGCCATTATTGATGGAAAATGTGCCAATAATTGTTCTAAAAAAAGCATGTTTTTTTTGGTCATTTTACATTGACAAAAAGGGTTTTGTGCATCACAAATGCACTCATAACACTCTTTTGTACATTGCTACATTTTTTTACACTGAAAACATTAAAATTGGTAACATAGATTAGAAGCAAATCCAAATATTGCTAAAAATGACCTCAAAATTTGTGCGATCCAACCTCATTTTGGAGGTTATTTTCGTAGTAAAAAAAGATTTATGCAAAAAACATACTTCATTTGGTAGCAGAAAGATTACTGAATCTTTTGATACCTCATACATCAAAATTGGCAACTCAGTTTTCAAATCCATAAGGAACATATGCACCACACACAGACACATGCACACACAAACTCTGTTTTATATATATGTAACGGTTGTATGTTTTGATAATTTGGTGTAGTTTTCGATTGTGACAGGTTATAAGATGAACGATGAAGAGTGATCGAAGTTGTAAATAAATATTTATTTACCGTTACTTTAATAAATGCCATACCACGACGCGTAGGTTAGAGTAATAGTGTAACACAGTTCGTAAAGCATGCAAGCTGAAGAAAGTCAATTTCGGCCTGTATATGTGTGTACACGATTTTGTGGTAGTAAATAGATAAAGATAGGGTAATGTTACAGAGAAAAGCAAGTGAGCTAGTCAAAGTTGTATAGTGTGGGACGTTGTGTCTTATAGTTGGCTGGTTGTAATCTTCTTTTCTCCCTCTGGCCAAGGTTCTAGCTGGTCAGCCAGACTTCGTTGTCACTGAGTCGACACCATGTGACTGGACTGGTTGAGTCGTCACCGACTGGTGACTAAACTAAATTTTTCTTGGGATTTCCTTGCTTTTATAACAGTCCAGAAGGATAGATATATTATTGAGAACAATGGATTCAGTTGGTGGTCCTGCTATCTTTATTCTAGATTTTCGTGATGTAGGAGAGGTTAGAAAGGGTCAAGTGGTGAAGACATTGTTTCGGCCTAGCTAAAGGCATCTGGAAAATATTAAACTGCTGTCAGAGAAAAACTATTGTTCCACTGTGGGAAAAGTTCTGTTGCAGTGTTGATTTAAATTTGGCTATAGTGGATCGAATCCACTTCATGCATGCAAGGTCCACTACATATATATATATAAATTAATTGGCTCAGTCTGTCTCTCTGTGTGTGAGGAAATTGGCTTAGGGAGAGGAAAAGGTGAGTGAGTATGTGTTTCATAGTAAATGATGAAATAAGTATTTGATTTGTGTTATGATGAAGTAAAAGATACAAAAATTGAATAGGCATGGTTGTGTGGTAAGAAGTTTGCTTCCCAATTACATAGTTCCAGGTTCAATACCATTGTGTGACATCTTAGGCAAGTGTCTTGTACTATAGCCTCATGCTGACCAAAGCCTTGTGAGTAGATTTGATAAACAGAAACTGAAAGAAGCTTGTTGTGTGTGAAGGCAGTGAGCTGGCAGAAATGTTAGCATGCCGGGTGAAATGCTTAGCGGTATTTCGTCTGACGCTCACATTCTGAGTTCAAATTCTGCCAAGGTCGACTTTGCCTTTCATCCTTTCGGGGTCAATTAAATAAGTATCAGTTATGCACTGGGGTCGATATAATCGACTTAAACCATTTGTCTGTACTTGTTTGTCTCTTCTATTCTTTAATTATTATAAATCTTCCACTGAGGAAGAACCTGGTTTCCAACAAAAATACAAGGCTTCATCTTTGGGATGTTGTTAACACAAATAAATTCACATTTGGAACTTGAGAAAAGTCTTGCAAATTCTTACTGTTCCACTCACAGATTGGACTTGTATGAATCAACCAGTCAATTTCTCTTTCTGAAAATCCCAGTTTATCCAGATTCTCCATTAAGCATTTACTAACAAAACCTAGTGTTCCAATTATTATTGGTATGAATGTGAAGCTGGAGGTTTTGAAGCAGCATAGATGTCTTCTTTTTCTTTGGTTTTCAAATAGATATTTATATCTGCATGTATGTATGTATGTATGTACAAACATATGTATGTATGTACAAACATATGTATGTATGTACAAACATATGTATGTATGTACCAAGTTTCATACTGTTTCCATCTACCAAATTGACTCACAGGGCACTAGTCAGCCTGGGGTTACAACAGATGACATTTGCCCAAACAAGTTTAAATTTAATTATACCTGAAACATTTGGAAACTTATTTTAGCTACTGTCAATATTCTTTCAATCTTTAAATGCTGGTCTGAAATCAAAAGAATCCAAAATTCAATTTTAATTTTAACATTACTTTTTCTTTTCTAGTTTCAGGGGGAACTCTTGGATGACCTGATTGTAGCAAACATAGAGTTTTCTCTCAATTCCAAGTTCAAGAATTTCCAAGTATTTGCAGGTGCTAAGAGAGGAGAAACAATTTGCTAGCAATCATTTACTACTTCATATTTTACATAGTTTGTATTCTATATCAAACATCTAAAACCACAAAAATAAAAAAGAAAAATCCATTAAAAGTATACTACTAATTATTGACCGTGCTATCAATATTGCATATCTAATTAGCAATCTAATGAACTTCAATTTGTTCACTGTATTAAATCATATATTATATTGAAGATATAATACATTTTTAATTCAAAGTTATGTCTACTCGCTCTCTCTCCCTCCCCCCTACACACACACAGACTCACTCACTCATTCACACACACACACAGACTCACTCACTCACACACACAGACTCACTCACTCATTCACACACACACACACACACAGACTCACTCACTCATGCACACAGAATTTTGCACAAAGGATTTTCAACTATTTATTTTTTCTTTTGCAATTAATATCATATGATTTACCAGCCAATAATAATATGATTTGTCAGTCAAATAGTCCTACAAATTGTTGCACTGGATTGAGATTTTAATTTTTTAAGTGAAAGAACATGGAGGGCACGAAAACTGCTTGCAGCACATCTATCAAATCTTGCTTTGGGCTTGAAATTATCAGCATGCACTAACGCACACACACACACACACACACACACACACACACACACACACATCTGACAAATGATTGCAAAGCAGTTTCGACATGTCTCTATGCATTATACATGACTATCAGTGTTGTAAATGAAGATACATTAACGACATCAAATGTGAAAACAACCATGACTGTTTAAATAGCAAACTATTCTGCTACAAAACAAATACACATGTGGCAATGCAATCTAGGGAATTTATATATAAATGCTATACAAATATACAAAAATATATCTATGCACTACACTATTGATTGGCTGCAATCATTAAATGTTGTATGAGTTGTCAGTCAATCAGGAATAGCAATTCAAAAATGTTGCTTAATCATCTTGTCTTGGGCTTAAATCTTGGAAACTCATTGCTGTGGTATTTATGGTGTCAGAACTTAGCTAGATCGTATTGGGAATAATTGGTATCATTTCAATTAAATACTTTTATTATTATTATTATTATTATTATTATTATTATTATTATTATTATTATTATTATTAAAAAAAATCTATAAGCTATGTTGCAAACAGTACACCCAAAAAGCAACATGCATTTTGTGAACGGGTCAAAAAGGCTTAAGTTAAAATACTATAAGCGCTAAAGGGACTTAACTCATCTACTGCTGTGACGTGAGTACAAGCAGCAATAACATATTTGGTTCTTATTTAATTCAAGTGTTGCTGAATTTATGATACTGTGGGAAGTTGTGGAAATTTCAAGATTTAAAAAAAAATTTTACAGTAAATTGAAAGTGTGCATTGTTTAATTTTGTTAATACAAAATCATATGCTATGATAGTCTGGTATTTTCTTCTCATCAAGGTATAAATAAAAGTATATTGTATTGTGGGTTAATTGAAGAACTTTGTTTAATTTCAATTCTTATTTTGACAATTGGTTTCTAGAAGTGCACTATGCTTGCTTTTCATTTTCTTTTTTACTTTTAGATGTCATAAACATACAAACACGAGTTGATGAGGGAGCCTCTGTGTAGTTACTTGATATGTTAGAAACCATAAGCAACTCTACCTACCACACAATATCTTCTTGTTATATTGTGTTTGAATAAAAGCTGGAAATGTCAAGGCTAGATTACTCTAGACAAGTTTGTTTATCAGGGCTAATTCAAAGCTAAGTAGTAACTAGCAAACATACACATGCTTTTTTTATGGTTGTCCATTGAATGCAACATACATGCATGCAGATGTCAATGGTGTTATCTCCATAAGTAACCTGTATGCTTCTGTGGATGTCAGACAGCCTGTACTTCTCTTCTGTCAAGAATTCAATGATGGCACATTGCTTCTGCATGCAACCAATATTTGCCTCAAATAAGGCAGTGAGCTGGTAGAATCGTTAGTACGTTGGGTAAAAATGCTTAGCAGCATTTTGTCCGTCTTTACTTTCCAAGTTCAAACTCCACTGAGCTTGACTTTACCTTTCATCCTTTTGAGATCAATAAGATAAGTACCTGTTGAATACTGGGGACTGATGTAACTGACTTACCCCCTCCCCGAAATTGCAGGCCTTGTGCCAAAATTTGAAATCAATGCCTCAAATGAAGCTGAACAGGAAGAAGTGTGCACACACAGGGATTCATGTGCATCAATTACTCGTATATATGTGCATGCAAGTTACAGTTGGCAATATTTTAAACTTTTTTTAACGAAGTCAGTAGGGTTAAATGGAACAGACTTACTGAAAAAAGGCTAAGTCTGTACAAATAAGCAAAGTAGAAAAGAGAAAATCATCAATGCTCAAATAAAAAAACAAACTATTTTCAAGATAAAGGAGAGAGAAATTAAGAAAAGGAGAAAAGATAAACTGTTTTAGCAAGTCATTGGAGGTAGTGAATGATGGAAGTTTGATGGAAACTGATTAACAAAATGTTAACTGTATACTAAAAAATAAAACAGAGAAATAAGTAGCAACAGCAGAAATAGGTAAGTGTTAGTAAGTGTATATCTGAGCACAACACTATGTACATAGTAAAATGGTGTGAGAATATACAGGGTGCGATGGATAAATTGTTGCCATTTTATATTTTTAACTTTGGACATGCACATTGTTTCTTTTTGATTTTGTCAACTACACAGTATAGTTTGGTTAGTTGGGCACTGTTTGTGATAAAAAAAACTGCACCATGACACAATTTACTCTGCCAGAAATTTGGAAATGACATGCTGTAATGCTTGGCATTCATGCTGGAAGCTCCAATATGAACATGTACTGAGAGTGGTAAAAATCAAGCAACTAATCAACATCATGGTGTCTGGAATAATCACTAGTGACGGCAATGTTATGCATCCATTCCTCTTCCCACATGACCTCAGACTCAACATGGAAGGCCTTCATCAAGTGCCTGGAGGAGATAGTGCTGCCCTGGGTCAAGAGGGTGGCTGCTGGAAGATCCTATGTTTGGCAACCGGACTCTGCACCATGCCACACAAGCAAGAGAAACCAGTCATGGCTGTCAGACAATTTCTACGACTACATCAAACCTAACTCCCCCAGGCTGCAATCCTCTTGATTGTTATGTGTGGGGAGCAGTTGAGCGAGAGACCAACAAAGCTCCTTGTAACATCAAAGATAAAATGAAGACAAGGATTATGGCAGCATTCACCAACTTAGACAAGCAGACCGCCCAGAAGAGAAGAGTTGCAGGAGATTCCGAAGTCGTCTGGAGTCCATTGTTGAAGCCAAAGGAGACTTTATTAAATAAATTTACTCTTTAATATTTCAAGATATTTTTATGTAATTTTAGTAAATATATCTGTTATCATGAGATGTCAGTGTTATTTTCATTTCTGCATAATTTAGATGACAGTTTATTCATTGCACCCTGTACATGTGGTGGTGGTGGAGGAGTGAAAATATAAAGGAAAGAAATAGAGGAAAAATAATCAGCTGTTAATGCCAATGGGAAGACGTTTCCATAAAAAAAAAAAAGATCAGAATGTAAAGAGCTGAAAAAAATACCATAAAACATTTTCCCAATTCTCTAATGATACTGCCAAACCATCTCTCCAAAATAGTAGTCTCTGATTTGGACAAAAGACCAGCAATTACAAGGAAGGAAGGAGTAAGCAATATCATCAACTACATTACTTTATTGGCACTTTGTTGCTCATGAGAGAGTCGGGTGGATGGTGATTCCTGGTAGTGATGTAAACCAAAGACAGAAATAGGATGGAGAGAGTAACCTTTACTGCTGAAATGCTGTGCAGTTGGTTTAAGAGGGCCTTTAAATCACATATGAACATGTGAAACAAATGCTTTCTAAACTGGTCAACCAGCCTGCAACCATTCTTACCTATATACAAATCACAGTAAAGTTGGTATTTTGTGCAATAAATAAAATAACTGGAAGTGCAGGTGAAACAATTCAAATCTTGAAAGATGGGATTAAGACTACACATTATAAATAAAAGGATAGGGTGTTACAATGGGGCTCTGAACAATTGGACTTTCCCTTTTGATATTTGTATACTCACTGGAGGTAAACAGGGAGGAATTTTTTTGTTTTTGTTAACTAGTACAGCAGCAAAGTACCTCATCATCATCATTTAATGTCCATTTTCCATGCTGTTGTGAGATGGATGATTTGACAGGAGCTGCCAAGCCAAAGAGCTGCACTAAGCTCCATAGCTGGATGCTCCTCCTAATGCCAATCAGTTTACAGAGTGTACTGGGTACTTTTTATGTGGCACCAGCAGAAATACTTTTTATGTGGCATCAGCATGAAAATAATACTTTGGCAAAAGAATTTGACAAGCTCAAAAAATATAAAAATTTGCTCGTTGAAATTGAAAAAAATGTGGTATCCCAAGATGGTTACAATATCAGTCATTGTAGGAACACTTGGAATCATCAAAAACGGAAGTGAAAATCATTTGAGAATGCTCACAGGCTTACCTTCCCTACAAAAAGTGCAAAAGATTGTTTCAACTGGTACATCACACATATTTAGAAGAGTATTGTTGCTGTGAGAATCATTGCCTTCTAGTAATTCATTTTTTTCCCTACATAATTTCATTTGATTTTGTAAATTAACAATTTAGTGTGTTTATTTTAGTAGCCTATCAATGTATACAGTGAGTTTCTTTACCCTAAGTGTCAGGAAGACACATGGCAAGAAACAGAAACAAAATTGAAGGAAGAAAAACTTATAATAATAATAATAATAATCCTTCCTGCTATGGGCTCAAGGTCTGAAATTCTGGGAAAGGGGTCTATTTGATTTAATCAAACGCAGTACTTGACCGGTACTTATTTTATCAACCCCAAAAGAATGAAAGGCAAAGTTGACCTCAATAGAGTTTGAACTTAGAATGTAAAGACAGACAACTCATAATAATAGTAATGATGTTAGCCCCTACTCCCCACTTAACTATAAATTCAGCGGGATCGTTGCCGGTGCCCCTGGACTGGCTCATGTGCGGGCAACACATGATATCTTTCGAGCGAGTTCGTTGCCAGTGCCCCTGGACTGGCTCTTGTGCGGGTGACACATGAAATGTTTCGAGCGGGATCGTTTGCCAGTGCCCCTGGACTGGCTCATGTGCGGGCGACACATGAAATCTTTCGAGCGGGATCGTTGCCAGTGCCCCTGGACTGGCTCATGTGCGGGCGACACATGAAATCTTTCGAGCGAGATCGTTGCTGGTGCCCCTGGGCTGGCTTGCGGGTAACACATGAGGTTTTTCGAGTGAGGTCGTTGCCAGTGCCCCCGGACTGGCTCATGTGCGGGCGACACATGAAATCTTTCGAGCGGGATCGTTGCCAGTGCCCCTGGACTGGCTCATGTGTGGGCGACACATGATATCTTTCGAGCGAGATCGTTGCTGGTGCCCCTGGACTGACTCTTGTGCGGGTGACACGTAAAAGCACCCACTACACTCTCTGAGTGGTTGGCGTTAGGAAGGGCATCCAGCTGTAGAAACTCTGCCAAATTAGATTGGAGCCTGGTGTTGCCATCCGGTTTCACCAGTCCTCAGTCAAATCGTCCAACCCATGCTAGCATGGAAGGTGGACGTTAAACGATGATGATGATGATGATGATGATGAACACAACCAGTTAACAAATAAACTATTGAGAAACTGAAGAACAAATGTAGAACAAAGCTCTTCAGCTTGTTGATGATCATAAACCAACAGTAAAAATCTAACATGAAAATTCATTTGCAGCTTTAAGAACTTATAAGTAGTCACTTTAAAATCACATGCTGCAATATAATAATATAAACTGACATAAATCCATCCATGCAAACAGTTGAAAAACTGACCAAACATCAAAGGTGTCTCAACCCATAAGAAATAGCAGCCAAATCTTCCTCGACTCATCAGAACATATTGGATAATATCTAGAGAAAAGATGAAATGGTTTATGACTAGGAAACCTTTCATCACCAATTTTGTTCAATCAGAGCTGACATTGAGGTAAACAACAACAACAACATCAACAAAGAGAAATTAAGCTTCAACATCAGTGATGTTCAAGTGCTGCACTTGGAGACATCTAGGTGTCCCATGGAGTTTAAAAATATAGTCTAAGATTTTAGAAAAATCCAGACTAATGCTTGAGTATTTTGAAGGTATATTATCGATAATGTTGTAAAGAACAAGAGCTATAAGTTAAAGAAGACATCTTTTATATTTTGCTTGTCTCAGTCATTGGACTGCAACCATACTGGAGCACTGCCTTGAAGGGTACTTACAGAACAAATCAATTCCAGTGCTTGTTTATTTTTACCTAGTACTTATTTTATAGGTTTCTTTTGTTGAACCAGAAATTTAAAGGGACACAAACAAACCAATACCTGTTATCAGGTGGTGGTGGTGGTGAAAGACAAACATGACAAACATAAAGGCACACATAGATATCACTAGCTCGTGTGTGAGCTGCCTGGGGCGGCCCTTCGGTTTTCCACCCCCAGGGGCCACACAAAAAATATATATTGCCTACAGCAGATCCAAAATTGGTGATGCTCAGGGCAGACCACCCCCTCCACCCCTTTTTCTCTAGCTATACTTGTGATAGATAAATATGAACACAAACACACACATATATAGTCTGATCCATGTAAGCAAAGAAAAGTGGATGTTGAAATTATGATGATGATGATAATGATATATATATGTATGTGTGAGTGTATATGTGTATGTATATCTATCCATCTATCTATATCTATATATATATATATATATATATATATATATATATATATGTGTGTGTGTGTGCATGTGTGTGTGCTTGTATATGGATGACATGTTTGTCATGGATGATATATTTGGATGATATATTTGTCATGAATGACAAATGAGAATTCAGTAAAATAAAGCGTTGATCATGTTCTATGGACAGGAATGTGTTTTTTGAGGCCTGCTGGTGCCTTGCAAACCGTTCGGAAACTGGAACAAGTTGAGGATTCAGTTTGCTCGAGTGCTTGTGGATCATTTACTATGTAGTTTCTTGAGTGGGTTGCAAGGCCTGCTTTGCATCATGCCACAGAACTAAAATGACAGGTAAAATTTCCATTTAGAGGAGCAGTGTTTTGCCAGCATACCTTCATGTTTGCACAAAGTTGGTCCTGCTGTTGGAGTCGATTTTGCTCAAATTTTTGTACTGAGGAGAAGTAGGACTGGCACAAGTTCATGTGTTCTGATGCTTTGTTTTCCCAAAAATAATAGGGAATGTTTTATCACTTCAGATTGTCTTTTAGTTTGTCTTTGAAGTGCAAGAGTTGCCTTCCAACTGACCTTCCTGTTGGGAATTGACCAAAGAGAAGTTACTTCAGAATTGTGATATAACTCATATGTGAGAGATGTCCTGACCATCTGAGCTGTATTTTGATGAGGATTTTATTGACAGTATTGATCTAAGCATAGGAAGATGCATTTTGTTTTTCAATTTTGATTTGATTACACCCATACTACTGAACAACCATTCAGCTTCTGCATTTGAGTTTGGCAATGTCAATAGATTAATGGCAAAATATGCAACATCTCTAAAAGGATTTCCTGCAGTAGCATCTTTATATTCCAAGACTTCCAGCCAGAATGCCTCAGTATTTGACATATTTATCCATTTAACTAAATGAATGCTATTAAACTGAAGTTCAATTGAAGCAATTTTTTCTTCATTTAAATGCATCGTTTCTAAGACAGGTAAAATTGGCTCTTTGAAATGCTGCAAAATATTCTCTACTGAATAACATTTGATATTCCTCAGTATATTAATATTTCCTAGCAAATGGTGCTTGAGCTCTTTATAAAGTCTTAGTAAGACTAGTAAATTCTTGCAACTTGATATAGAGAGCTACTATGCCACTATCAACCCGATTGTTCTTAATCAAGCCCTGATTTTTAGAATGTAAAATTCCGATTTGTCCTGATGTGAAATAGATATTATACTTGCCGTGCAAGCCACTCTAGTAGATACTGATGGTACATTATGGAATAGATTAGATAGGGAAAATGCATTTGATATAGCAATGGGCTCGCATAATTCTACTCAGGCTAGTGACCTAGTCAGAATATATATCCTTTCATTAATCCAGTCTTCCTTTCCGGAAGTAACAGGGGATATATATAGGGATGACACCTTATTTTTTCTAGACAGAAGTAGTAAAGTACAGTTAGAAAGGCACAGGGAAAATTTCTTTAGACTTTTCAAAAACTTAGGACTAAACATTACAAAAGGTAAAGATTATTGTAGAGTGAATTTTCTTGATGCTACCTTCTGTTTTGATACTGGATTATTTGACCCATTTCATAAGCCAAATGGGCATATTAAGTATATTAACATAGCATCCAACCATCCACCCTCGATTATACGGGGACTAGTTAAGAATATTTCTACTAGAATATCTAGATTATCTGCTGACAATAAAATTTTCGAATCTCATGCATCTTATAATGATGCTCTAACTAGGGCTGGGTACCGTGATAAAATTCAATATATACAAGAAGCAGGCATAAGCAACACTGGTAATTCCTACAACTGCCATGTACATCGTATACCACCACAATGTTACCATTTGAGAAATCAATCTAATAAAGAATACAGGCCAAAAAGAATTAGTCATGTCAATGAACTACCAACGAAATCTCATAGACACATGCGACATAGTAATTCAACTGCTTGTTCCAATCCTGTACAACACAGTTGATCAAATAAACCTAACAATAGATATAGGAATCAAGATGTCCTCTGGTTCAACCCAACTTTCGGTTTGCATGTTTCAACCAGGATTGCTGGAAAATTTTTTGCTGCTTTGGACAAATGTTTTCCTAAATCTAATTGGTATCATGCTATTTTTAATCGACACACCATGAAGGTATCCTATACCAACTCTAATTTACATTACTAATTTAGAGCAGCTTATGCATTGCATAAACAATAGCAAAATGCAGCAAAGGTTCAATAAACCACCTACTGGATCTAGAAAACATTTGCATCTAAATACCAACCAAGGAAATGTAAACCACATTGATAAACATCAACTTCAACCAATTTGTAGTAGTAGAAATACTCATTGTCTTGCCTGCTTATGTTCTGGTGTTTGCTGAATTCTTTCTGGAGAACATTATTTTTCTTTGTGGTTGGGTTGTTGATGACCTCTTTCTAGCATATCGGATGTCCACTTAGTGGTAATCCCTTCTTATATGTAATACAATTTTTCTGAATTGTTTCTCTCCTTGTTTTGTTCTGTGTTCCTTTCTGTGGAAGAACGTAGGCTCGAAACATAAAAA
>NC_068990.1:55101469-55103531 GCF_001194135.2 Octopus bimaculoides | reverse complement strand
GACCGCAGCCACTTGGCTGAAACACAAATAAATAAATAAATAAATAAATGTATATCTATATATAAATATGTATATATATGCATTTGTATATATATATAAATATATATATATATATATATATATACATATATCTATATACAAATGTGTGTGTGTATATATATATATATATATATATATAGATGTGTGTGTGTGTGTGTGTGTATATATATCCAAGAAAGTTAAGGGTTGTGAATCCAATCCACTAAGGGATAATATCTATCTAATATACTGCCAGAAGAATACCCAGTTATTATTACACTAGTGTTATATATATATATGTGTCTTCTTCATGTATAATAACAACAATAATTGACTCATTGGTGTGCATGTATAGACATTTGTGTATGTACATTTACATGTACATATATGTATTTATGTATTTTTGTTTATTTATGTATATCTATATATGTTAAAGTATACATATATATGTGAGATTTTACGTTTTTTTAATATTTTTATATTTAGATATTTTAAATTAACTTTATGAACTTTATAAAATCTCTGAAGAGGCCGAGAGAATCATACATCTACCTCTATTTCATCCATTTCATCCATTTCATCTTTCCATTACTTCAGCCTACTGGAGTTATATAGATAGAATGAGGCATGTCACCACTAGACTGAAACAGCTGTAAGTCACCGTCCCATTTTCGGTCACTAGATGTCCTTTTTTAATTACTGATATGACATAATATGTCACATGTGTTTGTATACTGTTATTATTGTCCTCTTAGTTAACAAATAAACAGGTAAATTGACACAATACAATGTCTGCAAGTTGATGAATACCACCTATTCCCCTCCATTTTCTTATTGCTATATATATATATATATATATATTCTAGCAAATGCACCCATCCTTTGGAGAGTATAATTTATAATCATGGTGCACTCCTGTGGACAATGGAAGTTGAATTAGCCCGCAGTTAGAAGTCGTTTCATTTGGTATGCCTAGAATGTATAATTACCATTTTCATTAGTAGGTTATGATATGTTATTAAGAAACTTAATGCTGTTTTTGAACACAAATTTGGTACTTAGTAATAAATGAAAGTCCATGAAATGAGGTCGCAATTGCAGTAGGCATTAGGGATCCAATATCTTACTTCAAGTGTTTTGTATCATGTACTTATTTTTCTCATAATACTGACACAACTGCAGTGAAGTTTTTTTTTAATGAAAGTCATGTGTGATAAAGAAAAACAAACATTTATAGCAAACCTGCAAATAGAATAATGGCATATACAAAGATAAATGTCTGAGCATATTTATGAGCAATCAGTGTGTGTGAAAGAAGAAGGGTCATTAAAGGTAATGTACTGTTAACAGCAATCAGGGAAATGAAGCAAAATATAAATTAAATGCTTGTAGGAAGTCTGATTTCTCAGGGCTACAGTTTGGCATAGATGTGAAGAATGCAGTAGAGGAATAACTACTGTAGGACTACTTTGTAGACAACATTTTTTGTTTTTCTTTCAGGAGTATAGATGAATAAGTTGTCTGGATAGCTAAACCTAGAACAACCGACGAAGAACTGTCCATGTGAAAAGCATGATTTTCGAAGGTCCAATCTGACAATTTTCAGTGACTGACCTTGTGCTTTGTTAATTGTCATGGCAAAAGTGAATTTCAGAGGGAACTGAAGTCTCTGATCAAGGTCGGTAACGGTGTTAACTGATCTGGAACAACATTCAAAACTTTATAACTGTCACAACTTGGTATGGTTACATGAAGGAAGTGCTAACGTGCAAATATTGGTGGTTTGCAGTGAATGGACATTATAAAAACTGTATTACCGTAACAACTTGGTATAAGTAAAAGCAAATGTATAATATGTATTAATTTCTGAAAGGATTAAAAGATAATCAAAATTTGATTTAAATTGCATGGCTATGTGAAGGTAGTGCTAATAGGCAAATATGGTCGATCTGCATTTAATGGGCACTGCAAAGAGTTACGGTCGGTCACACACACACACACACACACACACACACACACACACACACACACACACACACACACA
>NC_068990.1:55090294-55098032 GCF_001194135.2 Octopus bimaculoides | reverse complement strand
ATATATATATATATATATATATATACATACACATATATATATATATATATATATATATACACACACATATATACACACACATATATACATATATATATATGTGTGCGTGTGTGTGTGTACATACATATATGTATTTCTTAATATCAAGGGCATTACTATACATAAAGGCCTCACACTAGGAGGGACTCTTAAAGTCAAAACTATCATAATAAGCAATTTTAAGAGTCCCTCCTAGTGTGAGGCATTTATGTATAGTAATGCCCTTATTATAAATAAATATATTTAAAGGGAATAATTTATAAATTTTTCCCTTATGAGGTTTTTAACACTAACTACTTGATAAATTCTTATAAAGATTTTATCCTATTTTTAAATATGTATATATGTATATAGATACACACACATACACACACTTACATACACATTGCAGGCTTCTTTCTGGGCACCAAATCCAGACTCTAGACTTTGGTCAACCCAGAGCTAGAGTAGAAAATATTTGTCCAAGTTACTGCACAGTCATGGGACTGACCTGATTACCAAGGATCTTGAGAAAGGGTCTAGTTTAAACATACCTTCTGTTAGATTATAATTTTTGTAGCTTTGAATACATACTCTAAAATTCTTCTTATTTTGTAATCATTACATTTGACAATCATTTCACAAGAGTTCTGGTAAGATTGATGGTCATTAATCTTTATCATAAACATAGCATTATTTGTGTTGCCGTTAGGTATGTCACGTTTATCATCTTTTAATCTAATAACTAAATATCTCCCAATTTCATCTATATTACACGGTTTACATCAGCATTTGGGTTTTCTGAAATATTATTTCTTACTAACATCGACTTAATGGTAGAAGTGTATCTTATAGTTATATTCACATCGACATCACATCTGATTGTAAAATCGTCTGTAGTACGTAAAAATTAGCTTCCTAGCCCAGGGACTATATTTTTACCTGTCGTGAGCCCTGCACTTGACTTGACTGGATTTCAAGTAAAAATAGCCAACAGAAAATGATTTACGATCGCGTAAAAATAGACACTGTGTTTTTAAAATAAATTTGAAAGAATCAAATAAATACTTCATAAATAGTATAAAATAATTTACATACATTTCAGCAGTTGTTCTGCCTAGCCTATGCAGCTCTTGGTTTTGAGTTTGAGTCCTGACAAGTTGAAGTGATCAGACAGTCCGCAGTCTCAAGAAACAGAAAGATGTCGCTTATGCCTGACTCAGGCGACCCCAGCCCACCCGCACATTCTAAGCTTACCTGACCTACACGTCCACATCAACATTTGTGACGTGATGTTATACCATGACAGGCCAAGCTGACCTTAACCATACTACACAAACACTGGCTGATATGCAAAATACAAAAGAGGTCACTAAAACATCATTAATCGTTGCAAATAAACTTAACATATGCAGTCTTAGAGACGAAGACGATCACTATGCTCGCGTCCTCAGCCGCCCACGACCCACTTTCGGTAACGTGTACAAGCTGACGATCGTGGAAATTTCCTTGTCTTTGCTACGCCCTCTTTGGTGCTCCCTAGTATATGTCGCCCCGGGCGACTACTCGAGTTGCCGGTACCTTGAGCCGACTCTGACAGTGAGTCATCTGGATCATATTTAGACCTTTCGCCAGATTATTTAATAGGCTAACATAAGTTGTCCACAACTGCAGATTGTTGGCTACAGGTTATATCATGAAAAGAGTACAAGAGGTAAATAAATCTTATTATTTGACTTTTATTACCACTCAAACATTAAACAAACTTTTATTTATAAGACAGGGATTGTCTGAAAACAAAACAATATGAACAAAAACTAAATATGTTCAACGATTAATGGGAATTATATTACTGTTGGGATATAGACGTGGTCTGGTTCAAATCGGTGACGACAACGAGTGTTCCAGCTGATTCAATCAACAGAACAGCCTACTTGTGAAATTAACATGTAGGTGGCTGAACATGGATACCATTAACATAGTCCCCAGGGAGATCCAGCGTGACACAACGAATGCGACAAGTCCAGCCCACTGAAATACAGGTACAATTCAATTTTGGCAGCTGAGTGGACTGGAGCAATGCGAAATAAACTGTGTTGCTCAAGGACACATTATACTACCGAGAATCGAGTTCATGACTCTTAAGATCGCTAGCTGAATACCCTAGCCATTAAGCCACACGCCTTCGTTATAGACATAAGTATGCATGTATATATATATAAATATATATATATATATGTGTGTGTGTGTGTGTGTGTGTGTGTGTGTGCATACAACTACATTCATACTTATATGGAGAGGAAGAAAACTCCTACTCGATGGGTTTCCATGTGGTGGATAGGAGGAGAATGATATGTAGTTATAGGAGTTAGTGATGAATATTCTTTTCTACTCTAGGCACAAGGCCTGAAATTTTTGAGGAGCGTGCCAGTCGATTAGGTCGACTCCAAAACGCAAGTGGTACTTAATTTCATCCCGAAAGGATGAAAGGCAAAATCGACCTCGGCTGAATTTGAACTCAGAACGTAAAGGCAGACGAAATACTGCTAAGCATTTCGCCCGGCGTGCTAACGTTTCTGCCAGCTTGCCGCCTTGTTAGTGGTGAATATTGAAATAGTAATCTTGGACTAAACACAATCTTCTCTTTAGCAATACACTTCACAGCCACCTGATATAGGGTTACAGGTGTAACCATAGGAAGCGCGGTGGACAAGCAATTTCAGTAGAAGAATCATCCACAGACCAACGGCAATACCTACATGATGCAAGGTAGCATCGGTGAAGTCAACAGACAGGATCGCTAAGCATCCTCAGTGTATATATTACTGCTAATGTCTATAGACCTGGTAAAAATTTCATCCAAGCAAGATCAGCCAGATAATGTTACAATCTCACCAAGTTTAAGAAAACTTCATATCTCTTCAGTAACTCTTTTACAATGTCTATAATGCTGAATTTCATTACCCTTATCTGCAAGGTAACTCAATTGGCCAAACAGTTATTTGTGTTGTGTGAATATTGGTCAAAGGGCTCTCCAATTGTAGACGACAGATGAAGGTACCGCAATTTCTTGCTGAACGACCTGTACAAATAATTTTGTTCAAGGAGCTCATTCTCGCGATCAAATTAACATTGCCTATGCAGATGCTCAGCATACCACATGACAGATGTTGAAGTGTTTGCCAAGTAACATGAAACGAAGTTTCTTGCTCAAGAACATAGTTGAGTCTAGGAATCGAAAATGATGATTTTGCGTGCAAGACCCTAACCACTAAGGCATGCGCTTTTCGCATGAATATTAGTAATACTGGGTCGAACACCTCAGCCATACGTACTGAAGTTTAAATCTGATGTAGTATTTTATTAGCGGATTTATTAAGAATTGGAGTACTGTTACCTGAATTTAAGGCAAACTTTTGGAATAGCGAAGAAATCGTATTTTGGGTGGGAGGGATTTTTTTCTACATTTTATAGTATCCTACTTTTAAAAACACGCTTGGGCTGAATTAACAAAGAAATATACTCCGTTTTTCAAACGTCTTCACCCCACAACCCACATTGTGCCTTTTGAACAGCAACCACCACTAAATTTATTTTCTTTGTCATTACATTTTATCATGTTACAACATCCCACACATTGAAACACTCTTAATCTGCATTTTTAGTGGGGAAAAAAATTCCTATTTCCCCAACCCCATCATCGTACTTTTCAGACCTGACGACCTCACTCTGTGCCCTTGGTCGAGATGCAGATGTCTTGTCTGGGACGTCACAGTTTGCAGATGTCGAGATGCAGATTTCTTGTCTGGGACGTCACACTCCTTTGCTTCTTCTCACATCCTGGATGATGCGGCCAGGGCGAGATCCACAGCTTCTACGGCCGAGCAGAACAAAATCCTGAAGTACCGCGATCTGTCGGCTAACTACATTTTCCATCCTGTGGCGTTTGAGACGTTTGGTGGGGTCGGACCACTGACTGCGAGATTCCTGTCTTCACTGGCAGCTCGCCTAGCTGAGGTAACTGAAGTTCCTGAGGGCGCTTGGTTGTTCCAGCGCATCAACATCGCCATACCCGCGGCAACGCTGCTAGCGTGCCTCAATAGTCATCAGAGAGGTTTTCCAGCGCCCCAAAATTTTCAACCTAAGGTAGTGAATTGCATGTTTTTTTTTGTTTTTTTTTCGTGTGTTAATTGTTTTGTAATTTTTTCAATTGTGTTTCGTCCATTTTTCTAATTCAATTTTTTTATTTTTTTCTAATTTCTAATCACAACAAATTCCGTAATCTGTGGAAAGAAAAAAAAAAAAACAAACTCTTGCAGTAAAAAAAAAAAAAATTATACTCACCGAAACTCATTTTATTGTCTCATACTCTCTGAAACACTGTGCATAGGCTTGTAATTTGCATTAAAATATTTTATTTTAAGTTCATGTATTTATAAATATAAACACAAGTAACGTGTGAGACTCTAGAACAAACAAAACTGCCCCTTCGTGTTCGTTTGACTTGGTAGAAATAGCAGCAAAATCTCATTTAAGTTACGTCCTATAATTTTAGGTTTGCATGCAGTGTACCGTGAAAGAAAATCGTTCTATGAAAACCCCCCAGAAGTGACAGCAATCATATATCAGCGTTTGATAAAAAGAGCATAAAGGACACCAGCTCCGATCGCACGCGCGAAACTTTGGCCCATTATAAGGCATGGGATATTGCCGGGAACAATTTTGATATCAGATGAGTAGCTTCATTTATGAGTCTTGAAAACTTTTACACTCACGACGTTGTCAAATATCCTGTAGGGAAGTGGTTATACACCATTAGGTGTACTCCGCTTCCGTACATTAAATTTCTTGAAGAAACAACGGAACGCAGTCTCTAAACTATCAACACAACAATATTTATTACAATAGAATTCTGCTCACACTAGGAGGGAATTCGGCAGCACTTCGCCCTTTGGTTACTGAGACGCCGTCAATGAAGTTCGTGGTTTTCTGTGTAGCTCCAGTGCTGGGTTGTGAGAGAGCTCTGTTGTGACGTCTAGGCTCTTAGAAGGTCAGCTAGCAAAGAGGGTGAAAGAAGCGGGAACGTTTGGATATCGATGACTACGCATGCGCATGAGACTCTTCCTGTATTCCTTCCGGAACTAGTCCCTGCGCATGCGTGGATAAACTCTCCGGAAATGGCGTCTGCTATAGACGTCACTACAATCCCATCAATTTTGTTGATTCAAACGATGATATTGATACGCAGACTATGGAAGCGCGTTGGATACTCGCCAAAAAGTAGGTTAGGCGGCAATGTTGGACTATTAGTGAACGTAAATTGTCCGTCACCATTTCCAGTTTTTAAAGACTATTTACTTTTATGAATAGTACATGGACAAAGGTAATCATAGATACACTGTGTCAACAACACCATGAATAGAGACATGAATAATATCTGAGTCTCTGGAACCAATGAGAGAGCATCTATGTGGTCGTTCAACCTGCTGAAAATAGCAAACAAATGTCCACACTCTACCATTTTAGAAAAGGTCACAACGAATAATATGGTTCTGGGTTCCTTGCTCATAGGTAAAAGACGGTGATTGTCTCGGTTGGAATACTTTTGATTCTGTCTCCTTCAAACCACGATTAGTATTTGAGAGAAGGACACATTCGATGATATAATCCTGGGTCCTTGCATAGAGGCATAAAATGGATCGGTCACGTTTGGAACACCCTTTCATTGTACATCTACTGGATGAGGACTGCCTTGACTCTAAACAACAACGACAGCCTCACAAACAACAGCTATGCCATGAGCCAAAGATGAAACTTCTATATATAAAGTTATATGAGGTGGACGGCGAGACCTTTGAAAGACGTGGATTATAAAAATTATCCTCCCACCAAATTGTTTTGAAATTTGGGATACTGTAAAATGTGGAAAAAAATCCCGAAAAAATAAAAAGTGACATTCCGAATTATGTGTGACAGCTATCCCGAAAGTTCGACCGAATTATTGATTGTAGGTCTTCTCGATCAGTTTGACGTAAACAAGAGCAACCGCTGCCGATTGCTAGAATGAATCAACTTTTGCCCCAAACAGTGAAAAAAGAAAGAGACACTCGACTCAAAGTAGAAACAGAATGAAAGTGGACGAGGGCAATTGAGAGTATCTATCGAAGAACCGGTGTCCGAAATGTCGGGTTTGTTCATACCTCACGGTAACCAAACGTATTAGCATAAATAAAAAAAGAAAAGACACAATACTTGTAGGCTTTTCTGATTTCAACAGTGTTTGCGTTGACATAATTCTTATCAACTTCAATTTTTATCTCCAACAAAAGACGGAGACAAAAATGTCGTGTTAGTTAGAAAAGATGTTGCGACCACCGGTTTCTTTGAGATATTTTGGTCCCCCTTTATACTTCTCTTAAATTAAAAATAGACTTTTCTACATTTTAAACACCTGAAATTATCATTTTACAAATACTTCTTTCACTATTTTAATTCTGTCTTTCACACATTCACATGTGGTTAATCTTTGATAAAATATTTTGCAATAACACTGTCTAAGAGAATGTGTTTCCTGTCTCCGAAATACGTTTCTTCATTTCAAAACATTTCTTTTTATGTGCACGTTTTCTAACTAAATAAATATTTCTTTGTGGTAGGGTTCATTATTTTCTTATTCGCGAGTCGAAACATGTAAATGGGAAAATGTTATTCAAGTTCGTTTGTCAATGCAAGCACTGTTGAAATCAGATATGTGTTAATAAATCCTTGTTTTGATCTTAGTTTCATTTTTTATGTGGTATAGGGAAAATGTGTTTATAGAATGACAAAAGCATGAAAAAAGTTGTAATTTGGGAGTGAAAAAAGATTAATAAATAGATGGCAAATATGATTTCTTTACTTTTTATGTCGTATAGGAAAAGGAAAAAGATTTCACAATTTGGCAAAGGCATGAAAACAAATACACAAAGAAAAAAAAGCAAACATTTCAACCGTAAAAGGTACAATAAAGGGAGCAAGTTAAAAATTTTGGTGGGTGAAATGTGTAATTTTTTTTTAACTAAGTTTTTTCTCTCTGTTACTTAGCGAGAAACAATGCACGCAACCAAGTCGCATTCGCTTACGAATGACGGCTGTAGTTAATTATATTCGATTTGCTTGCAACAGTGACATTCAAGTTATTTATTGAATCATTATCATTATTTACAACAGAGAAAGTAAACAGTAACGTTCTTTTTCTTGAGAGGTTTTTCGAAACTTTGGAAACGTTTGTGTTTCTTGGAGGGGTGGGGTAGACTAGATTATTGCCAACAATTTTGATTATAAATATTGTTCAAGTTGGCGGAATTCTGCTTTAAGCACGCCATAACTTTTTTATGTTTTGGAATTTTCAGAAAATTTTTGCGAATTTGTTCTACACACGGGAATTCATACGACTATACAAAAACCATTTAAGGGGAATTTAGCTGTTATTTTTAGCACCTCTCATGACCACCTCATAGTGTCCTCTTTTGTTTGCCAATCAACGGTTTTGATGTCTTTCAATATCTTTCTCCCCATAAACACATTTGATGGCCTATTGCTGGGAGTTAAGCCAAAAATTCTGACTGTCCGTATTTTAAACTGTGAATTAAAAAGAAAAAGAAAAAAAAAATTTTTCATAGTTGTATGAATTCCTGTGTGTAGAACACAAAAAGTTTCTGGAAATTAAAAAAAAAAAAAA
>NC_068990.1:55088164-55090266 GCF_001194135.2 Octopus bimaculoides | reverse complement strand
TTATGAGGAGTTATATGGTGTGCATAAAGCAGAATTCTGCCAAGTTGTTAAATTACCGTTCCTCTGTACAACCATAGTTAGCACTTCTCAGTACTTTCTATGGTTGTTCAATTTAAAAGAATGTAAGCCATCAGGAATTTCTTGGTAAGTTCTTCCACAAAATACTCAAACGTCCCTTATTTTGGGTGATTTCTTGAACATAAGTATTATGAAGTATTTCGTCGTGGGTGAATCGAAATTGTTCAAATAGCAGCTTATGTATTGGGAGTAAAGAATTTTGCAAAATGGTCTAATATTAAAGTAAGTGTATGCTATGATTTTATGCATATAAAGAATATAAGCTAACATATACTGGCAGACAGATACACACACACACATGAATGGATTAAGAATGGGGATTGACCTTTGTGACAAGTATCTTATTGTCTTAATTGAGAATTTGGTACTTTGGAACGAAATTAAAAACAAAATCGTTTTTGAATAATATAATCGTCTTGTTAGTCAAGTGACATCTCAGAAAACATTCTTTAGATTAATTCTTAAAGAAGCTAAACGTGTGGTTTTTCTCGAAGTTACTTTGGAATCAGTATAAAAACTAAGCCGTAAAAAAAAGTAAAACAAAAACTAGAAAGAGTATTAGAAATCATGTTCACGTTTTTCAAATCGCGATCAAAATGTAGAAACAAGCCATACATTTATACCACTCTTTATAAGAATCCAAACGCCCTAATAGATCCTAACTTTATTTGGAAAAATGGTATACAGCTACCGGGATACATTCCGAGAATTACTGACCAAAAGCTTTGCCACACAGTAAGTTAAATACTCGTATTACAGCAAATTTTTGTGATTTACTAAATTTATTTGTATTTTTAGCCTAACATGAAATAACTGCATTTATGCTCGTACATATACATTTACACACCAGAAATATTCATCGTGTGCACACTGTTAAATGAAGTGCACACAAACTTGTTTACAAACTGGAATAAGTTAGAGGGAGTGAGGAGAGAATAATTCTAAGAAATCAGGTAAGGCTCTTTGTTAGAGAAAAAGAATTATTTTCTTTTGGACGAAAGATCTTGCTGTAAAACTTACAATTCTATTTGCTCAGCTAATTCACACACCGGTTTATTACATTTTATGAATGTGATTTAACTTATTTTTACTGAACATACCATCACGAGTTTTCACAAACTCTAAACTGTGTCTTTTCTGCATAAGACCAACTTGTATTTACTGTTCTTATAGTGATCAATAACTTGCCAATACATCACTTTCTTCTTCGGGAAAGTGACTTCTACTATAGTCTTGGGTCAACCAAAACCTTCTGAGTGGATTTGGCAGACGGAAACTGGAAGAAGCCTGTCGTATATTATATTCTCTTTTACTTGTTTCAGTCATTTGACTGCGGCCATGGTGGAGTACCGCCTTTAGTCGAGTAAATCGACCTCAGTACTTACTCTTTGTAAGCCCAGTACTTATTCTATCAATTCCTTTTGCCGAACCACTAAGTTAGGGGGAGGTAAACACACCAACACCGGTTGTCCAGCGATGCTGGTAGGGAGACAAACATAGACACACAAATACACACACACACACACACACACACACACGCACGCACACATACGACGGGCTTCTTTCAGTTTCCATCTACCAGATCCACTCACAAGGCTTTGGTTGGCCCGAGGCTTTAGTAGCAGACACTTGCCAAAGGTGTCACGCAGTGAGACTGAACCCAGAACCGTGCGGTTGGGAAGCAAGCTTCTTACCACACAGCTACTCCTGCGTCTAAAACTTGTTACACATTTTTGTCCGACGCGCTAATGACTCTGCCATTTTATTTATATATATATATATATATACATATATGTGTGTGTGTGTGTGTGTGTGTGTGTGTATGTATGTATATATTTATATATTTAATCCTTTATATTGAACACTCAATATTTCATCTATTCAATAAGACATATTCCATATATTCAATAAGACATTCAATACTTTATTTCATAGTACCATCCATTTTTATTTTATATTATATATTGTATATTATATTGTATATTCCATATTCTATATCCCACATTGGTTTTGCAGGAATATAA
>NC_068990.1:55081522-55084892 GCF_001194135.2 Octopus bimaculoides | reverse complement strand
TATATATATATATATATATATATCTACATGTATATATATATATATATATCTACATGTATATATATATATATATCTACATGTATATATATACATGTATATATATATATATATCTACATGTATATATATACATGTATACATATATATATATATATCTACATGTATATATATATATCTACATGTATATATCTACATGTATATATATACATATATATACATATATACATATGTATATATACATATATATACATGTATGAATATATATATACATGTATATATATATATATATACATGTGTATATACACATGTATATATATATATATATACATGCGTATATACACATGTATATATACATACATATATATATATATATACATACGCATATGTATGTACACACACACACACACACATACAAGTTGAATTTTGGGATCAAAAATAATTTTTTTCGACATATGTGTAATGCTGTCTTACAAATTGTGTAATTGTATTCTCATTGTGTACAAGTATTGTCACTTAATGAGCAACTTAAAATATTATTTGTTAAATTATTATATCTATTATTTGTGGCATTTAAATGAAACTTTACATTTATCCTGTGCCTTTTTCTTAACCCATATCATGGCTTTTTTCGCTGCGACATCATTTTCTTTGATTTTCCCCGCCTATGACTTTTCAGAAAAGGGGAGATTGGTAAAACAAAAAAAGCGAAACTCACTATCTTCAGTTCGGTTTTCGTGCATATTCTCACCTGTGAATGTTGGGTATTGGCTGAATGCGTACGATCACAAATACAAGAGGTTGAAGTGTGATTGTTTCAAAGTATTTCTGGAGTAACGCTACTCGACGGGATGTATCGCTCGGAAATCAGGGAGTCGCTCCGGAGACTGCATTGAGAGGTGACAGCTGCAGTACTACGGACATGTGATTATAATGTGATATGAAAGAATCGTATGGTGGATACTTCAAGCAGAGCCAACCGGAAGGAGACCTAGGGGTAGACGAAGAATGAGTTTCAGTTGGTTACTCTTAGGAAACCAAACAGAAAGTCTAATGACGGTGGCTTCTGACAGGACCCTTGGGAAGAAGTGCCTGAGGACTTCTCTCCCCATGACTCTCCCACTGTTATTCCCAGCAGGTCTAATCTGACCCGGCTATTAGCAAGTCATTCGGACTTGGAATGGGGTGGGAAAACACTGATTCCAATTCTTCCCTGCTTTGCAATCATACCCAGCCATTGGAAAGGCTTCGAGGAGAAAACTCTGAGGAAAAGTAGGATGCCTAAAAACTCCTGAAACAGTTCGACGTTGTCTGCAATCTCGTTCTAGCAACTCCTATGACGATGTTGGATCTGCCAGTGACGTGGAGAGAAGGGAGACACATTGCATGGACAACAACCTATTCTCCATATTATACTGCCCAAGACAGCCTATAAGAGTCGCTTGTGTCGCAATCTCCCATTCGTGCATCGGACTGTTCAGTCAGACAACGCTGTCCCAATGGGGGCTAAGACCTTTATCTTTGGTCATCAATGACCAGGTCCCTGGATGTCTTTAGCAGAGTTCACTCTATTTTAAAGTTCTCAACTACATCCCTCAGTTTCCCATCCCTGCCCATATGTGTCATGTAGGTAACGAACTCCGGCTGTTTAGGCTTGGTACCAATTGTATTAATATTATCGATCTACGAGAGCCCAAAAATGTTAAGAGCATTGCCCCTCCTCTTTTGTTGGCATATCTGCGTCATTAAGAAGCTTGCATTGCAACCGTGTAATTTCTAGTTCAATCCTACTACGCAGCACCTTGGGTATGTGTTTTCTACTATACCCTTGTGAATTTGGTTGTCGGAAACTGTATGGAAGCTCGTCATATATATATATATATATATATATATAGATGTATGCTTGTGCGTGAGTGAGTCCCGCTACTGTTTGTTAACCGGTGTTGGTTTGTTCACACCCCATAACTTAGCTCTTCGGCATTAGATTTAAGACGGTGGTATTACCTATCTCCGACGTCCGCCGGCATTTATTCACTAAAAGTGCTCTACAACTAATTAGAAATACTTATCACCGCTGTCTACGTAAAATAAATTAACGAAAATAATGCGTTTCTAATATACTCATATAAAGAAAATATGTGCACAATAATCCTTCGCCATACTGCGGTTCATCTATCGCGCGCTCAGTACATCGCAGATTTTTCTAGCTAATATATGTAGATTTATATCGCGGACGCCTCAGTATATCCGGGTTTCTGCGGCCGATAGGTATTTATATTTTTTTTTTAGATTTTAATTATTTCTGTGGGAGGTTTTGGAACGTAACACCCGTGACAGTCGAGGGATTACTATATATTTACGTGACAGTAAAACCTCCAGGACATTTATATGCTTCTGCGACAACTCGTTTTTTCGCCCAACGCTGAGAGACAGCGCCTGAGTCTTTGTAATAAATAACAGTCGGCCAAGAGGGAACTGAATACAGCGTGGCCGGAACATATAAGAGAATGATGCGAACGTGTTTATATACAACTAGAAAAATAATCCTGTATTATCATGCTACTAATGATGTGCAAGGCTGCAGAATTCGTATTTAGCAATTCCACCATCGCTGCTGGACTCTTTTCATCTACTACTGATAAACTTCGGTGCTTTTTAGCACTATACGTCTATATGAGAAGCTTTCTCAAGACGATTACTGTAGTTTTGTGTTGTTCTACGATATATTCATATTAAGATATATATGTATGTATGTGTATATACATATATATATATATATACAAGATGTAAAGATACTGAAGATTCACTATACACCACGTACCAAAATTATGAGTTGAAAATATGTGGAAAAAAATATAAAAAGTGGAAGAGAAATGCCTTCGTTTCATATAGTTTAATATCTTTTTATAAATATATACATATTATATGGATGTCGTGAAATCCAACCGGTTTTCGCTATTTAAATTAGCTTTTCAAAGGACATTACACAGTAATCAGTTCTCGTGACAGAAGGGTTTCGTCATTTTGGATGTTTGAAGAATAAGAAGAATGAGTCTAGAGAGTGAACCAAGGGAGGCAAAAGGTGGCAAAGGGGACAATTGGCTCCTTAGTATAATTTTGAACATGGTCAAATTTGTATATTGAAGTGTGGTTTGTACTTTTGTTTTGGCGTTCTTGTACTGAGATTGAATCTTTGCACTGGTATAATGGGAAGATAGGAAAATTCGGCGTTTTATTACTTGCGCATCTGTCGATATGTCTGCTCAGTGCTATCTGCCTGTATTGAGGGAAACGAATCTGTTCTTTATGCAGCGTGACTCTGCGTCTCAAAGTAGGCTCGTTTGGCCCATATATATGACCTATATATATATATAT
>NC_068990.1:55078820-55081310 GCF_001194135.2 Octopus bimaculoides | reverse complement strand
ATATATAAAAAGCCTAAACAACTAAGTTTCCCCACATCCAATTTAAACCTTTGTAAATAGGTTATATATATATATATATATATATATGTATGTGTTTGTGTGTCTCGTGTAGACATCTAATGTAATAATTGTGCAAATGTCAAAAGTTTTAGAACTGGTTATATCATACTGCGAAGGAATCTTGTGACAAACGTTCATTAGAATACTTCGGGGATTTAATAATTTTTCTATCAATAATGCATGTCATTTAGTTTTATCACGAGCCGTTTTGTTCATGAAAAAAAATAGCTGTAATGAAAGCTTTTGAAACTGGTCATGTGATACTGCACATAACATTAAAAAAATAGTTTATATTATATAGTAAGGGGGCGAGATAGAAATTTCTCTATGCTTAGTTCTTCAATTATTAAAATTTACAATGAATATTCACAATCGTTTGTCATTGGACATCTTTGATAGTATCTTTATTTCGCGATATTTTAACATAATAACCTACAATAGTTTGGAAAATCAGCTTGTGGCTGCAAGGTAGAAAGCATTTATGAAAGCAGCACTTATACTTGAAACAGGCAAAATTATCCGTCAATCTCTCTTCGGTATTTAATCATTTGCTAAGGAATTGTAATCTGGTGATTCTTTGCATAATTTCAAACATTTAAAGTCAGGGATAACGAATAAGAAACTTAGATATTTCTAAATTAAGATTTAAAATTTGTATGATTTATATAAATAAGATTCATACGTTTTATACTTCGTTTTTGCATCTGGTTTGCGAGATTCCTTATGCGAATTCGTGTGCTGAAACAAATTTGTTGTGTCTGGAGAGAGTCATAGTGCTTTAATATAACACACTCACCGGTTCAATTTCCACTCATTATTAATTTATTTGGGATAAATAAATAAATGAGTAGAAATTGAACCGGTGAGTGTGTTATATTCAGGCACTAAGACTCTCCCCAGAAACAAAATAAGATCTATAATTAATCAAAATTTAAGATTTTTGTCTGCTATAGGCAAAAGGCCTGAAACTTTGAAGATAAGGACTAAAGCAGTGCTGCCCGACCTTTTCCGAACATGGGCCAGATTTAAGAAAGAACGGCGCCAGTGGGCCGGACGTACATTTCTAGTCTTTCATTTTTTTAATAGAACTACTTGAAATGGTTTGAAAAAGTATTCAGAACTGAAAATATTGATTTTATCATTTTATTTACAGAAATTGCTCATTATATAATTATTATTCATAACTCAATTTGTACATACATATGATGCTACTTCTACTACGTTATTGCTATCAAAAAATTATAGTCTCCAAAATATTACATGTATATGATCATAAAAAATAATTTATGCACGAGTTTCCTTTTGCTTCAAAAAATGCTGCCACATGTTCTCGAATATCGTAAAAGCGTTTCAAAGTACGGTCACGACTGAGCCACCTGATCTCGGTAAAGTAAGGGATGCCAGCGAATTCGGAGTCTGTCTCATCGAGAAAATTTCGAAACTGTCGATAATTTAATGCACGACTCCGAATGAAGTTGGCGGCTTTCACGATATTATCCATGACGTGATCAAACTTAGTGATTTTGGAGCAAAGTGATTCCTGGTGTAGAATACAATGCTACCACAATATTTGGTCTTTCTCATGTTCAGGGATTCCAGTCTTCTTTGGATGAAACCATGCAAGCCTTGTTCCTTGCCGATTATCGCCGGTGCACCATCAGTAGCAATTCCCACCAGGCGATTGTAAGTCAGTCCCGCCTTTTCGAGCGCAGTATTAATTTCTTTGAAAACAGCAGCGCCTGTGCAATTTTCTTTCATAGGGCATAGAACAAGTAAAACTTCAGTGATATTAAGACTTGTATCAACACCTCTCACGAAAATCGCCAGTCGCAGCGTATCTGTAATGTCAGTAGATTCGTCGATGGCAATGTTGTAAGCTTCGAGGTTTTTACAAAGTTCGTTCAAATGTATTTTCGGCAAGGTCTTCAATCCTTCGGGTCATAGTATTAAGCGACAAGCTAACACATTTTATAGCTTTCTCTTTCTCTGGGCATCAAATTTCAATCGCCGTGGTGAAATACTCTTTGACAGAATCTCCTTCAGAAAAAGGTTTCATGCTGCGTGCAATCTTTTCAGTCATGATGAAACCTACTTTGGCGTATTTTCTCGATTCATCATCTATTTTCCAAAAAATATCTGTTGCGAGACTAAATTCATTTGAAGTAAAAGCACTTTCTCCTTGCGTTGATCTTTTTCATAATGATTATGGGTCAAAGCGTGCTTTAATGTGTAATGCCGTTTCACATTCTCTACTTTTGGAACTGCGACTGTTTCACCATAAATCAGACAGAGACATTTTGTATTTGATTCCACAAAGAAATACAAATTTGTCCATGCCTCGTTAAACCTGCAATTTTCCTTGTCTACCTTTTTGATTTTTCTAGCCGACGCCATGGTTGAACAAAATTTGAAATTTATTGTGAAAAAGAA
>NC_068990.1:55077001-55078163 GCF_001194135.2 Octopus bimaculoides | reverse complement strand
AATCATTATGGCAATTTAGATAGAGCCTAACATAGAAATAAATTTCAGGTTTTGTTTGTCCAAACGAGCGAGCGTGGGGAATCAGTTTCTATGCTTTCAGGTTAACGCAGTTAACCTGAAAGTGTTATGTGAAAATATTATGTGAAAGTGAAAAATATATGAAATGTTGCTAACACAATGCCAGTGCCCATGGCCCTTGCTTGAGGGCGGGGGTGAAGGAAAGCATGTCCCCTGGGCAGCACCTCGCTTGGGGGCGGAGGCGGAAAAAACATATGCCATGCCGCTCCACTTGGGGGAGGGGCGCCACTTTTGCAAGCGAGGGGCCTCCAGTGACATTTCCTCCAATTGATTTCCTACATTAGCCCAACGCCACAAATTTATAAAATTACGGATCTTGTCGATGAAATCGAATATTATGTTATTCCAGGTACCTTTTCATCAACCACGAAGAGATGAAAAACGAAGTTAACCCATATACAAATTAAATCCAGGACAACTAAATATTGTTTCTAAGTTAGGCTCAAGACCACTAGTATTAAGAGGCTGATGCTAGTCGATACCACCACCGACTCCAGTATCTAACTGATACTTTATTCAACCGACCCCGAAAGAATGAAAGTAAAGTTGACTTAGGCAGTATTGGCACCCAGAACGTGAAGAGTCAAAAGAAATTTCGCTCTAATGATTCTGCCAGCCTACCTTCCTAAATAACCCTTTCTGTTATAGACACAGGGCCAGGAATTTTGGGAGAGGGGAATTTGTCGATTATATTGTCCCAGTATTTCACTGGTACTTAATTTATCGACTCTGAAAGGATGAAAGGCAAAGTCGACCTTGGAGGAATTTGAACTCAGAATGTAATGACGGGCGAAATACCGCTAACCATTTCTTCCGCCTTCACCTCCCTAAATAATGTAAGATATTTTTGTCCGGCGCCCTGCAGATTGGACCATCTTCAACCGTCTAAGATTACACTTTTATTGATGAGAGCGAGGTCTGTAGTCAATTCAATTGACTGTAAGTGAATCGCTGGTACATATTTCATTATCCATTGTGGAAAAGTGTAAGCGGTCCTGGATTTAGACTTGTGGGGCCCTTAGTTATATAAAGCTTGAAGACTCTTTGTTAAAAAATTACATCAACTGATTGTTGACAAGAGAAA
>NC_068990.1:55075369-55076647 GCF_001194135.2 Octopus bimaculoides | reverse complement strand
ATTTTAATTCGAAGTCAATGTATTTCAATAAATACATTGATCAAAGAATTTAACAAACGGTTTATACATTCTCTTAAATATACTAATTTAATTAGAATTATTACAGATTACTAAACAACAAAAAATGGCAACCGACATTCTCTCTTCCAGATTAGATATAAGATTCTACTCATTGGCCTGTTCATTTACTCCCGTGACGATAGATATTTTTCGTATTTGGCGACGACAAAAAAAAAAAAAGAATATGAAGCTATTGTCATGCCGAACGAAAGAAAAGATGTATGAAATTCTAATTTATTTAATTCAACAATTCGTAATGCTTTTCTACGTCGAGAAAAACACTATAATCTTAACGTAATTCTTGCAGCTAGGTAGTTTTCGCTGTCGTCGTCGTCATCACCCACTGGTCTTGACTATTACGGTTACACATGAAGTTGATCGGCTTAAAACGTACACCTCTATTCTCTTACAGACACCACTGGTTAGCAGAAAAATAGATCTGTACATAGCTAACGGCGCCAGTAGATGGAATTGTATGCGAAATCCTGTTCTACTGGAAATCCCGCTGGTCAGTGCTTGCTGATGCCACCAATAATAGAGGGAATTGTGCTCGTGCTGTTTAGCAGTTTTTGCATCGGATACAGCGTTCCGATTTCTGGGCAGTGAATTGGTATTTGGGACTACCAAATATTCCAGCTACAATCACTACGAAGCTGACAAAAAGGAGGTTTTATTTCCAGTTCACTAATTACTTGGATATTCTCAGTTAATCAGCACACTATATTACATATCCAAGACCCTACTGTCAGTATTTTTTTATTCAAAATGTTCCTGAGATATTTTCCGTCAGCCATATTGTTGATATTCGTAATCAGTGTCACTAAACTCTCATTTATTGAAACACACACACACACATGCTAATTACTATTCGTCTTGGTAACTCGAGAAAATCTTAAAATGTCTTCCACTCTATCCTCAGGTCGACCAAAGCCGTGTGAGTGGATTTGGGTGATGGAAACTGAGAGAAGCCTGTTACACATATATATATATATATATATATATGTGTGTGTGTGTGTGTGTGTGTGTGTGTGTGTGTGTGTCCCACTCCACCGCTTCACAACTGGTGTTGTTTATATCTCCGTAACCTAGCGATTCGGCAATAGAGAGGGATAGAATTAGTACCAGGCTTCAAAAATATGTACTTGGGTCTTATCGTTCATGCCCCAGCATGGCCGGTGTCTAATGGCTGAAACATAAAATAAGATAAAACGAATATAC
>NC_068990.1:55067488-55074595 GCF_001194135.2 Octopus bimaculoides | reverse complement strand
ACCTTAACCCTAACCCTATAACTCATAACCCCAACCCTAAAACCCGAACCCAAACCCTAAAACCCTAAACCCTTACTAGGGAATAATGATATAATTAAACAGAATAACACACTTGACACCGAACAGCACTAACTGTATTCAGCTGAATAGACGTCAGTGATTGGTTGAAATTACAGAAATACGACAACTTTAACATGAAATAACTTATTAAGAAGTAATTTTTGTTAAGAAGGCTAAGAGAAAAAGATGTTTTATATGACACATTCTACCAGTATCCCAAGTTTGAAAGTGTTTCGTTAAGAAAACAAGTGTTGGCTGTCAAACCATAAAGATCCTACGATGGGCTTCTACATACTTTTCGTCTACCGAATTCAGTCATCCCGGGAGTGCAGCAGAAAACACTTGCCCAAGGTGCCATGCAGGAGGACTAAACCCGAAACCACGAGATTTCTAAGTAAACTTCTTAACCACACCACCATACCTATCAGTATAAAATCCACAGGGCAGTTTGTGTCCGGCAGTCTGTTGATTCAGCTGTCCGTCGGGGGTAACATATTTCCTACCTATACAACTGCGACCTCATCCGGTTTTGTTTCCTCATAACTTTCTGAAAATGGACTTCTTTGATGAAATTTTCTACAAATGCCTTTCAGATGGTGTAGATTCTGATTATATCGGAGTTGGTTGTGAAAAATTTTCGGCACTAGGGAAGAGAAATTTCATATAATTCACAAGGGTCGACTTTGTTTCCTCATAACTTGCTGAAAATGCGTATATTTAATAAAACTTTCAACAAATACCTTTCAGACGGTGTAGATTCCGATTATATCGGAGTTTGTTGTGAAAATATTTCGGAGCTAGGGAAGAGAAGCTTCGAACAATTCGCAAGAATTTACTTTGTGTCTTCATAACTTTTTGAAAAATGGGTATTTTTTGAAGTGGTGCTTCTACCCGTATACCTTGGGAGGCGGACTTCCAGGGTTAGGGTAAAAGACATACCACCAGAAGTAAATGTAGCCTGGCTGGTGGCTGCCATACACCTGGGCATGGAGAAGGTGGTGGACTTACAGACCACCAGAACATCCCATAGGAACTGGCAGGGACAAACCCTTGAAATGGTGGTACAAGTTGCGGAGGAAAACTCAGAAAATATGGTAGAGGACATCACAGTTAGGGAGACAACGTTGAAAGTTAGATTGGAGGGAAGGATTCCGCGGTGCTATAAATGTTGCCTGAAGGGCCACATTAGAGTGGAGTGCCCTCTACCACTAGAAAAGGCCAAAGAGAGTGAGAAAGTGGTAGGTGCTCCGCAGCCCGTGGAGGAAAAGGAAAGCGATATGGCACTACAGATGAAGACAAGTACCAGAATCAAGGAAGAGGAGACAAACGCCAGCTGGGAGATAGCGGGGAAGAAAAGAAAAAGGACACATGTGGTAGAGGATGACTTCCAACCCACATCCATCCGGGCCCCGTCCCCACCCACTCCCTTCAGACACTAACCCTCCCTATACCCTGTCTGGCATAAAAAGAATTACAAACACACAGGGGCCTGAAACTTACCCATCCCTTCTTGTAAAGAAAAATATGTAGTAATGTATAATGGACATAATGAAGAACTGTGCAATGAGGTGAACTCGTGGGACGGAGTAGGAAAGTGGATGTAATGGGAGCAAGGGGTCTGCCCGAGAGCATTCTCTACGTGTTGACGGATCCGGAGTACGTGAGGAGATTACATAAGTACGTGGAAAATCTGGACTGCGAGTGATGGGTTAAGAAAAGAGACACCAGCACAATGCCGCAACAGATACGGTATGTTGATATTCTAAAAAAAAGTACGGTACAGACATTTTTTAAAAAATGGTGATTAAATAATTGTTTTCAAAAAAAGGTTGTATTAACAGGTTCAATCATGTAGCTCGGAGGCGGGCTGAACGGCTTCATTTCATCTTTCATTATATTAATTCATTCCATAAAATAGAGAGGCTTGCTTCCGGTATTGCGTTTGTCAGTTGGATTGTTGGTTTTGTTTGTTACACACGTGTTTTTTTGCTGCCTTGGCGGTTTTTCCTCTTGTTTAATAGATGGGCGTCGAGTGAGGAGTTACGAAAGTTTGAATTGTTCCGTTTCGGACGTTGTAAACTGCCATTCTTCGGACTTTGCGTCGTCTGAGGAAGAAATGGTGGAGTGTATAAAGAAGATAGACGAAGCAAGGAATTATGCTGCAGCGACAAAAGGAAAAAAGCGAAGATATAAGGCTGGAGGATGTGAGCAAGTTCAAGGGAATGCTTAAAAGGGAGGGGAACGAAATGAAGGTGTTCCCCGCCAAAGAAGTTTTAAAGGAAGCAGCAGAAAGAACAATAATTTACCGAAGAATAACACGAGCACGTGGTACATGTAATGTATTAGCAGACGCTCAGGAAAGGAAAGAAAGATGGCTTAACGTTTCGAGTAGACGCTCTTCTTCGGAAACAGAGGAAAGTCCAATAGAAGGGAAGACGGAGGAAGAAAATCGCCAACGATTCACATATGGTTACATTTTGAAATGACCGGAAGGGCATGGGTGAAGAAAAAGTCCTTTCTAAGACAGGAGAGTGTAGGAGAAGGGGGTATGCGTGGGTATGTGCGTGCAGGTGTCTGTGTGTGTGTAATAGCACGTGTGTATGTGTTGTGTGTGATTTTGGCTGTTTATATGTGTATGTGTGAGTGAACTTTGTGTCCTTACTGTTGTAGGAAGAATTTAGTAGTAGGAGTGACCGTCTTTTGTGTAGTGTTTCTTCACATGTGCGTAGGGGATTGGTCAGTACAAAGGTGTTTGACTGGCAGTTTGAAGTATGTGTGTGCGTGTATGAATATGTTCTGTGTGTGTGTTTTGTGTGTAGTGAGTGCATGCGTCTATGTGTGTGAGTGTGTGTGCGGTTGTGTCTGTGGAGTATATGTGCGTTCCTCTGTATGTGTGTGCGTGCGTGATGTCCATGTATGTGTAATTGTGTGCGTGTATAAATGAGTGCGTTGTGTGTGGGGGAGGTATGTGTGAGTTCATATGCGTGTGTGTGTATGTGTTTGCTTGTGTATATATGTGTGCGTGTGAGTGTATGTGAGTGTGTACATGTGTGTGCGTGTGTATATGCGTGTGTGCATGTGTGTGTGTGAACGAGGGGTTGTGTGTGGAGGTATATGTGCGTGTATTCGCGTGCGTGTGTGTGTGTGAGCGCGCGTGCGTGTATTTGTGTGTGTGTATGTGTGCGTGGGGTTGTGTGTGTTAGATATGTGTGCAATCCTGTGCGTGTGTGTACGCATGTGTGTGTGCGTTTGTGTATGTATATGTTCGTGTTTGTACGTGCCTGTATGTATGTGTGTATGAGTATGTATATGTATGTGCGTAGGGTTGTGTGTGGGGTTGTGTCTGTAGAGTATATGTGCGTTCCTCTGTGTGTGTGCGTGCGTGTGTCTGCATGCGTGTGCCCATGTATATGTAATTGTGTGCGTGTCTGTATGAGTGTGTGTTGTGTGTGCGTGTCTGTATTTGTTCCTCCGCCATCACTTGATAACCGATGTTGGTGTGTTTACGACCCCGAAACTTAGCGGTTCGGCAAGAAAAGACCGATGGAATAAGTATTAGGCTTACAAACAATAAGTCCTGGGGTCGATTTGTTCGAATAAAGGCGGTGCTCCAACATGGCCGCAGTGAAATGACTGAAGCAAGTAAAGGAACGAGGCTTTTCAAGTGGTGTAAACCAGTGCTACACAAAGTGGTGGTTGGCGGACAGGGGCCGGTCCGTGAACCATCAGCTGCCGGTACGAGGCGAGTTTCCAGAAAAGAAACATTATAAAATGGTTGTGTAATATTGTATTATTACTCTTTTACTTGTTTCAGTCATTTGACTGCGGCCATACTGGAGCACCGCCTTTAGTCGAAGAAATCGACCCCAGCACATATTCTTTGTAAGCCTAGTACTTATTCTATCGGTGGCTTTTGCCGAACCGCTAGCTGACGGGGACGTAAACACACTAGCATCGGTTGTCAAGCGATGTTGGGGGACAAATACAGACACACAAACATATAGACACACTGTCACTATCATTACCACCACCAAAGTCGTCTTCATCATCGTCAACATGCCATCCCCCTGCTCCGCGGCCACCACCACCACCACTACCACTACTACCCGCCATGGTCACCAATGCCATCACAACTCTTTTTACGGTTTTTATTTGCGTTCATGAATGGGTGTTTCTCGTCTGATCAGGTTTGTTGAAAATGCATCAAGTTAATGCATTTTCTCAGAATATGTATGTTGATTTAGTTGCTGATGTCATTATTTAGTCAGTCTAGTCAGTCCTTATTGAGCAGCCATGTGATTAAATATATGCTAGCCATGATCATTTCGTCCTTTTGTATTCTTGGGCAGAGGCGTAGTCATGTTCTAAGTTTAGGGAGAGCGAGCACATAAAAAAGCGCCGTGACACGTGTCAAACAATTTTAAAGTCATTTCTCTTATATGACACGAAATATTTCATTAGTTATAAAACACGTTATTGTATTCTACATTCATTAATTTCCATTTCATTAACAATGCCATTATGTGTGAAACTTACAACTAATGATATAGCTAATTAAAGAGTTAAAAAATAAATTGTTGAAAAGCTGTCAACTTTGAAAAATGTGCTGGTGGGGAGCAGCCATCCCACTTTGTTTCCCTATTAGCTAAGTCACTGCACTTGGCACCCTAGTGTTCCATGTGTCACTGGTTTTCGATGACGGTAGAGTGTTGAGTGAAGCGATATGTGGTTGTGATTTCAATTTCGGTCCGGTAAAATAAATATTTTGGGCAGGTAGAATGAATATGTAAGGGCATTTTCGTTAGCCCATATCAGAATAAGTAAAGTATAGTTCTTAAGCGAGTTCGTCATGGTCGAGCGATATACACCACAGTTCAGAGGAATAGGATCGCCTGAAGGTTCCGAATTCAATCCCCACTAAAGTCACACCATTGAAAACGGACGAAGTGGTGCTTCTACCCGTATACCTTGGGAGACGGACTTCCAGAGTTAGGGTAGAAGACATACCACCAGAAGTAAATGTGACCTGGCTAACGGTGTGACTGAGTGGGGATTGAACTCGGAACCTTCAGGTGATCCTATTTCTCTGAACTGTGGTGTGTTCGCTCGACCATGACGAACTCGCTTAAGAACTTTAAAAAAACAGCAGAAAACCGAGGGATCATGACCTAGGTGAGCCTAGTTCCCTTGGAGCGTTAGGAACTAACACTTACTTGAAACACTTGCTTGACTGAAGTTCTCCCTATGGAAATGGCAAAAGTGTACCATGGAGGCAAAGCCACAGTTTAGTCTTTGTCGGACCACCATGAGCACGTGTTACTCGGTCCTAAGCAGATGTATGTACACACACACACACACATATACACGATGGGTTTGTTTCCGTTTCCGACTACCAAAAATCCTCTCACAGGGCTTTAGTTGGCCCGAAGCTATAATAGAAGATACTCGCCAAAGGTGCCACGCAGTGGGGCCGAACCATACGGTTGGTAAGCAAGCTTCTTACGCCCCCCCCCCACACACAGTGGCTGTTTGGACTAAATTTGATAGTTTGCTTAAACGGAAAAGAAAACACAATATCCAATCCAAAAATAAAGGTAATTGAAAAATATCAATTAGATTATGGTTGTGAAATTATTGAAAGTAAACGGTTATCTCAGTTTCCACAAAGGTTTCAAGACGGCAGCGAAACATGGCCCATGAGTTCCTCATTGTGTCCCTGAGATCTTCGAAGATCTCCTTGATTTTGGCCACTAGCTCGGTCTTGGTGTCGAAAGCAGAAGGGTTGGTGTCTTTTTCAACTACGCTCACACATAGTAATCCACTGGATTGCAATCCAGGGAAATAGGAAGTCAGAAATTGAGGCTGGTGAAGTAGAAATTCTCCGAAAACCACTCCTGGCTCTTTCCAGAGGTGTGACAGGGAATCGAATCCTGCTGCCAAACATATGGCCTTCCAGTAGCCACTAATCCTAACCCCCCACCCCACCAGCCAGGATTCGATCATGTTCTCCAGCAGCTTCACATAGCTGTCTGAATTGAACTTTAAGGCCGTAATCCTGTAGCTGTTAGATGAATTCCGGCGTTCGGGCACAGACAGAAGACTTACTGTGTTCCTTCCTCTGGTCACGGCTTCGTATCTCCGTTGCAGCTGCCCATGTCACGTCCTACAGCTTTTACAGTAGTGGTTCTCAATCTTTTTAATATCCAGGCCAGATCCAACACCTAGATTTTTTTAGGGGCCCGCGCCAGAAAGAAAAACCAAAATCTAAAGTAAAACACGAGTCAAATAAAGAAGGAATTATTATATTCATAGAGGGAAGACTGTCTGGGTCCGCCAGAAGGATGCATGAGGGCCGCATGCGACCCTGAGCACATTAGTTTTGAACTGCTGTTCTACAGTGTTTACAGAGCATTGAGCTATCGTCATGACGTTGACATTTTAATTCCTGGCGCAAATCATCATGATACAGGTAACTCTTTTCCAATAGTCAGATGGCTTGCAGTCTTCTCAGCTAACCTTTTCTAAACTATAACTTTAATCTTTATCCTCTCCAACACCGTTGGCTGTTCACCAATATACCAAGCTGTTTCTGAAAACAGGAGACATAAACAATCATCAAATTTAGCTTGAATACCTAATGTGTATATACACAGACATGTGTGCGCGTGTGCATTTTAATCCTTATCCTATCAGTCTCACTTGAAATCGATAGAATAAGGCTTAAAAAATAAGTACTGGGCTTGATTCATTCGACTACGACCTTTCAAGACGGTGCCCCAGCATGGCCGAAACAAGTACAAAGATAATGTATATCTGAATGTGTGAAATCCATGAAAATGTGAAAATACATTTCAGAGATATAAATAAAAGATAACTACCTTCTTTTAAACGACGGCATTTTCTCAAAATTAAGGGCGAGAGCTTATCGACTGTCAAAATATTTCAACTGAAAATCACTGACAGGGTCACGGAATGAGAAAAAGGAATAGTGATGAAGAGAGAGAGAGAGAGAGAGAGAGAGAGAGAGAGAGAGAGAGAGAGAGAGAG
>NC_068990.1:55063785-55067211 GCF_001194135.2 Octopus bimaculoides | reverse complement strand
ATATATATATATATATATATATATATATATATATATATATATATAATACCATTATTATCTTTTATTATTATGTCTGGTTCAGTGTAGTAATCAGTGTCGGGGCAGTCTCTGACAACAGCTTGTGTCATGTGAGAAATACTTCTAACACAAGTTAGTTTCTCGCTTGGAACAATATAGGGCTACTGTTTGTTTTAACTATTTTCCTTTTTCAGTCACTGTCGATATACTCAAACCTTACTCAACTATGTCAACGGTAGGTGTTTTTTTATTATATATTTTTTTCAATTCATCTTATTTATAGTTGTGACTTTGTTACTATGAGATCGATTCCCCCGCCCTTTTTTTCCCCTGCATAACTGTATTTTCTATTACCGGATAAATCACGACAAATTTCCATATCGATCAACTTGTCTACTTTCGGGTGATTCCAAATAAAATATTCCAGAGTTCAAACAAGATGCATTGAAATGCACTGCTAAGATTCATACTTAAGTGTGCTTTGTTACTTTTTTCCAAGTCAGTAGCTAGAATTTGAAGATGTGAGCGTGAGGGGTGTGTGTGTGTGTGTGTGTGTGTGTGTGTGTGTGTATGTACATATACATACATATATATGTATAATGTTTGTGTCTTTGTCGAGTTATAATAAAAACAATTTTATATTAAACCGAAGGATTATTCAATACATTTATCAAACTCATGTTTTTACAAGAATAGTGTTGGCAGGGACTTCGAAGTTTTGGCCCGCTTAGCCTTCATCGAACTTATATATATATATATATATATAATGCAAGGATACATCATCCAAGGAACCTGGTATTTTCTGGGATCTCAGTAAATATTTGCATAATATACAGCGTTCACTGAAGAGGAGCCCCTCCACCCTCACTCCACCCCCCCAAATATGTAATCCGCTGAAAGATTCTCCGACGTCCCTACGCGCGTGCGCGCACGCATCAATGTAATGACCGCGTAATAAATTCAAAATTTGTATATTCTATGATATAAATATTAGGATTTTAACGCAAGTTACGGTAGACAAACACACTAATTTTATAAGACATCAGCAACAAGTGGACTTTTGGAAGTTGAATCGTATGTGTGTGTGTGTGTAATCCGGCAAAAGCTTACTCAGTGGTTCGAGATACGCCAATAAACCTGTTGTACTTTTCTGCCTACAAAGTGATGCTTATATATATTCTTATTATTAAATACATACATATGTATGTGTTTGAAGGTGCAAAATTGCATTGATTCTTTGACCGATAACTGATGAGTATTTGGCGACCTTCTGTGCCTTTATTATGTTTTTTTTCTTCTCTCTCTCTCTCTCTCTCTCTCACAGACACACACAAAAGCACATCTTTTAAATTCGTTTATAGTTAAGGATAAGCAAATAAAGCTTCCCATTTCATTATGCCGGCTACCGTCCAATGATACTGACTAGTGAGTCAGTTTTTCGGGGTTGCATCATGGTTACACTGATGTAATGTAGGATAAATATAATAATAACAATAATTCTAGGATGCGGACTATACAGTACTCATCCCAAGGATACGGACTCTGATGTTAAAGTCATGTGATTTGTGGAAACGCGCATAGCGATGTATTAAATATATATATATATATATATATATATATATATATATATATAGCAATAAGAAAATGGAAGGGATCAAGAGGTGGTATTCATAAAGAAAAAAACAATTATAACTATAACAATATACATACATGTATAACATACTATGCTTTACATATATAATATATAAAAATACCAGTAATTATTAAAATATATAACGTAGAGCATGTAAAGTAGGATCCTACTTTCTATGCTCTATGTTATATATTTTAATAATTACTGGCATTTTATATATTATATATGTAAAGCATAATATGTTATACATGTATGTATATTGTTATATTGTTATAATTGTTTTTTTTTAAATAAATAGACATAATATAATGTCTAAAAGTTGATGAATACCACCTCTTGATCCCCTCCATTTTCTTATGGCTATATGAATTAAGGGTAAAATAACTTTTTACCCTCACCCATTTATTACACTCGGTAATGTAATTGTCATGCAATGAAAAAATACTTGTGTATTAATAATTGGGTTGGTTGGATTCACAACCTCTAACTCTCTTGGAATTATATATATATATATATATATATATATATGCATAGGTGCAAAGCAAGGTGGAAAAAGTGCTCGAATACTAATGGTAAAGTGTGTGTGTGTGCACACTAAGGTTTGTCATCAAAAAAGAAAGAGAAAGATCTCATTTCCAAGTGGAGTATAATATTTTATAAAAATATTCAAATGAGATTTCTTTTTTCTCACAAACCGAGTTTCCCTACAATTGAAATAGTGGAACTCGAGTTACTTAAAAAGAAACTGTTTATATTATGCTCTATTATCTATCTATCTATCTATCTAACTATCTATCTATCTATCTATCTATATGCTCATATACATTTATAAGCACACACATTTATATGAACACACACACACATTTTATAAGCACACAAATATGTTTTCTCACACACCTAATAATCCATCCACCAATCATCTGCTGAAAAGGATGATGTTTTTTAATGCTTTATTTTCACCTTCATTTTACAATAGACAATAGAGACTACGAGGTTTGCGTATGTTGATATTTTGTAATTTTACAGGCGGGTTTGATAAAGATATCTCATCAGGTTATCAGGATGAGTAATTGCAAGTGGAACAACTCTTTACTGATTTATTTCAGTTACATAATATATGAGATTAAAGAAATGTCTCCATTAGAAAATAAATAAATAAAAATTCAGGAAGAATTAGAAATTTATCTAGAATACATGAAGTAGAATGTTTTGAAAAATTCTCTTATATACACATGCATATTGCATTCAGTAACAGGGAATTGAATCCTGTTGCCACACATATGGCCTTCCAGTAGCCCCCCCCCCTTCCACCACTACCACACACCAATATCACACGGGCAATGAGTTTAGTTGGAGTTTGAGTTTTCTCAAACATCATCATTTTATTTCCAAATCCTGATGCATTTCACATAAAAATCCTTGAAAATCATTTTGATATATAAGTCGACCTACCCCACCCTTCTTTTTCTTCTTTTCTTTTTTTTTTTTTTGAAAATTTTGGTTTGAAAAATTTAACTTCTATACTAGAAAATAAGTTATATTCTTTTACTTTCCAAGTTCAAATTCAGCCAAGTTGATTCCATTATATTTACCCTCCCAACTAATTAGGGAGCGAATCAATTTAGATGAGATGCAGTTTGGGTTCGTGCCAGGTAAAAGCACTACTGATGCCTTATTTCTAGTGAGACAGTTGCAAGAGAAATACCTAGCTAAGGATAAACCTCTGTACCTGGCTTTCGTTGACATGGAGAAAGCCTTTGACAGGGTCCCCCGAT
>NC_068990.1:55059582-55062464 GCF_001194135.2 Octopus bimaculoides | reverse complement strand
GCACATAAAAGACACCATTTCGAGCGTGGCCGTTTTCGTGCGGGTGACACGTAAAAGCACCCACTACACTCTCTGAGTGGTTGGCGTTAGGAAGGGCATCCAGCTGTAGAAACTCTGCCAAATCAGACTGGAGCCTGGTGTTGCCATCCGGTTTCACCAGTCCTCAGTCAAATCGTCCAACCCATGCTAGCATGGAAAGCGGACGTTAAACGATGATGATGATGATGATGATGGGTTAATAAAATAAGTACCAATCAGGCATGGTTGTGTGGTTAAGAAGCTCACTTTGCTATCATGTGCTTTCTGGTTCAGTCTTACTGTGCAGCTCTTGGGTAAGTGACTTCTACTATAACCTTGGGCCAACCAATGCCTTGTGGGTGAATTTGGTAGGCAGAAATTGTGTGAGAGTTCATCATGTGTGTGTGTGTGTGTGTGTGTGTGTGTGTGTGCGTGTGCATATCATCATCATCATTTAACATCCGGTTTCCATGCTGGCATGGGTTAAACAATTTGACTGGAACTGGTAAGCTGGAGAGCTGCACCATGTTCCAGTCTGATTTGGCATCGGTTTCTACAGTTGTGGGTGCTTTTTACATGTCACTAGCATGGATGCCATTTACCTGACCCTGCCAATGGCCCTGACTATGATTTCACTTGGCTTGATGAGTCTTCTCAAGCACAGCATATCACCAAAGGTCATGGTCACTCATGTATATGTGTGTGTGTCTATGTTTGTCACCACCACTGCTTAGCAATTGATGTTGGTTTGTTTACCTCCTTGTAACTTTGCAGTTAAGCAAAAGATATCCATAAAATAAGTACCAGACTCAAAACAAAAATAAAAAATAAAACATGAACACTGGGGTAAATCTGTTCAACTAAAACCCTTCAAGATGGTCCCCCAACTGACCCCAGTACTTTACTGGTATTTTATTTCTTCAACTTAAAACTGGAGCTACATGAAATGAAGTGTTTTTGATCAAGAACACAATGCACCATCCTGTCTGGGAATTGGTAGCAAGTTAAATTTTGATGTATACAGTTAACAATGCCTTTATACTGATATAAGTAAGAAACAGAGCGCAACATGAATGCAACACTCTAACCATTAAGCCAACAAGAACATTTTCACACAATCAAAATAAAGTTGGTGAAAAAAAATTGCAATTTTTGCATTTTTTGTCCTTTGCAAAAAACACACAGGAAATAAATATTCCTTTGTTGTTGTTTGTTGCTAATATCCAATCTTAGATTTTCAACAAGAAGATCATATCCACAAGGTTCCAGTGGTCATCATCCAGTTGGGTGACTTGTCCAGACTAATGATCTCTTCTCAGCCAGACGTCCCAGTTGAGCAATGCAGTATGAATGTCTGACTTGGGTTTTAGTTGCATTGGTCTTTCATTAACCGAAATATCACATCTGTGCGTGCCATGACAACAGATGATAGCTGTAGTTCGCTGACTGAACTAGTTGATCCTGGCTATTGACAGTTTATTGTTGTTAGATCATCTGCTTAGCATCTAGTAATATTTGCCATTGACTCAATAAGTTCATTTGCTGAAATACTTTACATCCACCATGCTGGGTCACATGAATTCAATGAACCCTGTCTCGGGTCCTGTCAAGGAAAGTGAAGTGCAGGGAGGGGAGGGGTGTTACATACTATTTATAGCTGGAATCCTGACATGATACTACTCCAGGTCAGGGCAGATCTAGGAACAATAGTGACGAAGCTGTGGTTCCACACTCCTCAAAACTCTGGAACTACCAATCCATGGCCCCATTACAGATGATACAGTTTCAAGTCATCCACAGGACTAAACAGTGGTAACTGCTCAAAATGTTGGTTTTAAACAGAACCATGAACATGAGTGAATTTTTTCCCTTATTTATTTTTAGCATTGCAGAGACACTGATTTTTTTTTTTTCTGCTATTACTGTTTTCATTGTTGTTATTCTTTCACCCCAGGTTAGCTCTGATTGAGAAGTACTATGAATTAAAGCATTCCAACCATGATACTCCCCACTTTAAGAGATAAGAACAGGTATGGATGTGTTAGAAGTTTGCTTCCCAAACACATGGTTCTAGGTACAGTCCCACTGTGTGACACCTTGTTTCTGCTATAGCCTTGGGCCAACCAAAGCCTTGTGAGTGGATTTGATAGATGGAAACTGAAAGAAGTCCATCATATATAGACATCTATCTATATACTATTAAAAGTGAAGTTCAATCTTGCTTGCTTGCTTGAAACATTACACAGCCAAACTGGCACATAATGGGAAAATACTTTGAAAGTAGTGCCCCTGAAATGTGGATACAAACAGAATAGAACAAGTTTCGCATAAATCATACTAATAGTTATTGAGATATTCAGGGTTTTGGGGTATAAATACCCAAAATGGTGCATAATGGGAAAATACTCAGAAAATAACTTCACCCTGAAAGGGAAGAAACTCAAAACTTTCCATTAGACACATTAGGATGGGCAAAATATTTTTAAGCAAAAATGACTTTAAAAATACGGTAAATATTTTGTATAAAACCCATTCATAACCTTGATGTGAAATAATTTTTTTTTCCATAGGTTTCTTTCGAGTACATTCAACATATCTCACCTCCAAAGATTTGTCTGCCATTTCTAGCATGCCCTTCCACCACATAACAGCTATTTGTAATAAAGGATCCAAAATACCTGTTACATGGTAGCAAGGTGAGCAAGAAATAGCAGCCAAATCTTAACTTTCCCAGGGAAAGGAGTCGTTTACGTGTGATTTTGATGTGACATTCATTGAAAGCATGCAAAATTACATGGAAAAGAAGATAAAACCCGCGTAACAAAACGCCATTGCTAGGAAACTCAGACTTCTCTGGTGAAACA
>NC_068990.1:55053761-55059482 GCF_001194135.2 Octopus bimaculoides | reverse complement strand
CTTCTTGACAACCAGTGTCAGTGTGTTTATGTCCCCACAAGACACTGATAGAATAAATACCAGTCTTAAAAAAAAATAAATGCTGGGGTTGATTCATTTGACTAAAAACCCTTTGAGGTGGTGCCCCACCATAGCCAGAATGAGTACCACCCAGGATGGCCCTTCCGTTTGCTGTCCCAGGACCCCATAAAAAACACATATTGCATACAACAGACCCAAAAGTGGTGCCCCTATAAAAGTTCTACCCAGAGTGGACCCTCCCCCAGCTACACTAGTGCATACATACATACACAATATGTGTGTGCTTGTGTACATGCATGCATATATGTGTATGGGGGTGATGTATTGTCTATAATACAATAGAGCAATATTACATTAAAAAACTTCATGAATAACAATACAGATATGTAATTAAATTCCCTTTGTACTTGTACAGATTTTCATTAAACACTGATAGAATATTTTGAACAATTTTGGTCTATACTTCACTGAAAGGTTGAACAATGAAATAATTCAGGCTTTGGTATTTTCCCTAAGATTTTGACTTCCAAATTCAGCTGATTAACCTCATATACCACATACCTAGGTGACTTACACAAACATTTTTCAAAAATACAATAAATACATTTCAGATTATAATTTAAATGTACACATGCACACAAACACACATATATATACAGTAGCATCTTGGTTTTCGATCAACTCTGATTGCAAATAAATCATGCTTTATATATATATATATATATATATATATATATATATATATATATGCACACACATATATACATTTGTATATATATACACATTACCAACCACATGCGTGGCACCTTGGGCAAGTGTCTGAAAGAAGCCCGTCGTATATATGTATATGTATATATGTATGTGTCTGTATATGTTTGTTTGTCTGTGTTTGTCCCCCCCAACATCGCTTGACAACCGATGATGGTGTGTTTACGTACCCATAACTTCACAAAGTTCTTCAAAAAATCCCAGACCAACCTCCTACACCTGGATGTGTCTCCGGGTTATGGTGCACCATATATCCTATTTAACGATTTTATTTTATTTTATTTTCAATTTGAAAATTTGGTTATGAAACACGTGTAGTCATTTTATTGTTTTAATAATTATTACTTTGTATTTTATTATAGTTCTTTTTAGTGTATTTACTTATAAATTTTTTTCTATATGTGACTGTGGATTTTTATGGATGAGTTCAGGAACTGTGGTTCTTTTCTCTAAATTATATATTCATATATCATATAAACTTAATCTAATTTTAATTTTTGATAAATTAAATTAAATTGAGTTTTTACCTGTAAATTGGGATTTTTATCCCTAATATTATTATCATATATATATATATTTGTGTATATATATATATATATATATTTGTATATATACATGCATACATAAATAAATAAATAAATATATATATATATATATATATATATACACACACACACACACACACACACACACACACACACACACACTATAACATTAGGAGAATCAGGCTGTTCACCTATCTTTAAGGACCAGAATGTGTTAATTGATGCAAAGATGTTTCTCAATTTGAAATGAAAGGAAAAGGAGAGGTGAAAAACCTTTATTAAATGTATATATCTTTTGAATTTTATGACCTTACGATGATATTTGTCATAATAGTTTGATATTTTGAAAGAAATTTATCATTACAAAATAAAATGAAATTTATTGAAATTCTAAACATTCATCGCAATGTTTTAGTACACATTTGCCACATAGAGGTTTTTATAGACTCCATACATTTCTTTGATTCTGTTTCAGCATTTTGTTTCCACATGTTTTTACACATTTCTAGAGGTAGATGTTTCCTCAACAGGGTGTTTGATAGTACATGAATGACTATGAGGTGAATCACCATGAAGCTTTTCAGCAACTTTTTGAATATATTCCAGTCGTCTAATGACTTATTTGCAAACACTTGTCTATATTACCCAGCTGTTTGTAAGAATAACATCCAAAATATAAAAAAATGTGCATTGTCCATTGTTTACTGCTTGCTTTGACTGAATAAAGCCTTGCTGTTTGGTCAAGCACGTCTCAGCCTACCTTAATTTTGTTATAAAAAAAGTATGATGTCAGGCTTCTTCTTGGGTTTATTTTCTGAAGGAACATCTGCATGTTGATGTAAGGTACTGAAAACCACAACAGACTTTCATTTTTTTCCCACTGGTATGATGTGTGACTGTAGGCTTTTCTGTGGATTTAAAAATCACAATTTTATAAACTGGTTTCACCTGTTTTACTGCTTCAAGTAATTCCCTTCTGTTCTCACTAATTGTTCCAACTAAACTGCAGTTTTGTTTTGCAAGCTATAAAGGCTATGCAATTACTGAATATCTAAAATATTGTCACATGTATTTATAAATATAAGCAGGTGCAAGTTTCAAAAGTTACCAATGCGTCCATATAGGTAGCATGTGGTTTATTAATTTTACAGTTGGTGCAAACAGCCTATAAATTGTAGTGTATATAGATATCATAAAACTATGAAAAGTCAAACACCACAACGTCAAAATCTACAATAGTTTTTGATTTGTGTGCAATATAGTTTTCAAAATGTGTTAATTGATGCACTCAGTCCTTACAAGAATAGTAATGATAGTGATTTTGAAGTTTCAGCCAATTAAGCCATTGTTGGACAGACCAAGGATAGCTTTGGTAGCTGAAACTTTAAAGTCACTGTCAATACTATTCTTGTTAAAGAATAATAAATTTGTACTCTACAAAAGTATGGATTAAGCCATCAGATTAATGTAAAATTATTTTTATCTTAACTGAATATAAAAACAAACACATTAACATATCAGTGAGAGGATTTCAAACCTGTCCTCAAATAAAGAGGTTTCAAATGCTGCAGCCCTATATTACAACGAGGCTTTGACAGCCAATGAATTTAAGGACTGCATCTCTTTTATGCTGGAACCTAATACCTACAAAAGTACAAAAGAATGCACCATTGTAAGGTCATCTGGTTTGCCCCACCCTTGCTCAGCATCAGACCTGTGTGAGAACGATCTTCAGGTCTTTCTGAATTGACGGGCGCCACTTTTTATTTATGTTTTATTTAGTGTTTTTGGTACCGAAACACTTTCAAACTTCGTATACTTGTATATTTTATGCTATAGAACAGATAAAACTTTTTGTATTGGAAATTATTTCATGTAAAAAATTGTCGTATTTCGGTAATTTCAACCAATCACTGACGTCTATTGAGGTGAAAACAATTACTGCTATGGATTGTAAACAAAAACGTTGTGTGGTGTAATGGGATCTTTTCCCTTAAATAAAATTAGTGCTGTTGTTTGTCAACAACAACTATTGGCGGTACTGTTATTTATAACATCGTTCGTGTGTTTGTACTGGTTTTAGTTTTAGGGTTAGGGTTCGGGTTTTAGAGTTAGGGTTAGGGTTATGATTATTTTTGCCATAACCTAGCTCATAACCCTAACCCTAACTCTAACCCTAAAACTCTAAACCCTTACTAGGGAATAACGATATAATTACCAGGGAATAACGATCTTGACACTGGCAAAAATTAATGTTTACAAAAACAGCAGTAACTGTATTCAGCTGAATAGACGTCAGTGATTGGTTGAAATTACAGAAATACGACAACTTTAACATGAAATTATTTGCAATATAGAAAGTTTTGTTAAGAAGGCTAAGAGAAAAAGATGTTTTATATGACACATTCTACCAGTATCCCAAGTTTGAAAGTATTTCGTTCAGAAAACAAGTGGCACTCGTCAATTCAGAAAGATCCCGATCTTCTTTAGATTAATGGATAAGTATTTCACATAATCCCATAGGTACAGCGAGTATTTAATAGACAACTTAAGAGCCCCATTCAGCTGTGCATCCAGTGTTAACAAGATTTTAGTGAATGTCTCTAAGCCCCACACAAAGACAGAATGTTCATGTAGGGTTACCAATGAACGCCTATTGGGTGGTCAGTGCAACTCCAAGGCAGTGATCTATGAGGCAGAGCTGGTATCTACCAGTAACAGCAGCAATGGTAGAAATAGCAGCAGAAACAACAAGAATATCACGAACATCACATCCTGCGGTAACAGCAGTGATAGCAACCACAATGCTAAATTTTGTCCATTTTCAAGAGAAGTCGCTGCTAGTTACTTTTGAAGTCTTTTTTGAACAGTTAGATGTCAGTTTACCTGGAAAGAAACAATGCAGTTATTAATAAAGGGTGATGAAATTAATGCATGCAAGATTTCACAGCTCTAGCATCACTCCTTCATAACCTATGAACTTTTCAGCCCATCCTCGTAAATAAATGTTTTTCAAAATGTTCAAACAACAGTATAAATTTTTAAAGCCCTAAATTATAATTTAAAAAGAATTTTGCAATGCATCTTGATACTTCTTGCAGTGCACTTCTGCAGACCACTGCTCTACCTAGTCTTCGTGTCCTATTATAATTCCATTCAAATCTAGGATGCTTTATATGTATATCAACCCTTTAGCATTCAGATTACCTCATTTAATCTAATGCTTATTTATTCACATTTTAGGGCTTTCCTTCCCTATGCATGTGAAAACAGGATCCAATGAGCTCGGTTGAAGAAACCTTTATGGTTCAACAAAGAGAGAATCAACTGCAGCTAAGCAATCCTGAAATTGCCTTTCCCTCGTGGAGTTCAGAAAGCACGATGAGCAAGTTAAATATTTTGGTCATCCACTGCATGTGTCTCCACCCCCAGTTGTCTTGACCTGCTCATCCTGTTTGTCCTGCTAGATTGAAGCTGGTCATGGATGAGAGAGTGAGGTCGACAGTATACAACACTTGTTCACTTTAAACAAAGTCACTGCTCAAGTCATCAATCAGCCTTAAAAATGACTAGATAGTCCTTATTGCTTCCATGGACTGAACATGATTCCATCAACCAAATTTCACTCACAAGGAATTTTTTGGTTGATACAAAACTGTTTGTAGAAGACATTTGCCCAAAAGAAAGTGCTGTGTAGCATAATCAAAGCTGAAGCTACAGAGAGTTCCAAAGCAAACTTTGTCTACTACAATATCATGCCAACACCCACACTACTACTACTACTTCTGCTGTTACTACTACTACTACTACTACTACTACTACCACCACCACCACCACCACCACAACTACTACTACTACTACTGCAGCTGTCATCACTGCTACAACCAGCAGCAGCAGCAGCACCACCACCACCACCACCACCACTACTACTGCTGCTGCTACTTTGCTGCTGCTGCTGCTGCTACTACTACTACTACTACTACTACTACTACTACTATTATATGGCACTTTGGTTCATCTAGCATTGAAACAGTCTTTGTGCATGTGTATAGAGATTGTAGAACATGTGATATAAGTGCTATTGAAATAAATGTGTAATTTAGACATTTTAGACATTGTGTTACAAAAGTATTCTTGCAAGAAATAGAAATGTACAAAAAAAAAAAAGATTGCGACAGGAGAACAATGAACACCAAAGTGAACCAAACAAAGCAAAAATGGAATGCGTGTGTGTGTGTGTGTGTGTGTGTGTGTTGTTATTGTTGGATGTGTAATTATTTTATATAATAATAATGATAATAGTTACTAATGTTATATACGAGGGGGGTGCATGTTTGAGAGAAAGAAATTCACACAAGCTACAAGAAATAAATTTATAGACAGATAT
>NC_068990.1:55044458-55053409 GCF_001194135.2 Octopus bimaculoides | reverse complement strand
TATATATATATATATATATATATTTGTGTATTAAGGCTACCATTGGTTTCATGTTAAGAAGAATATCTTAATAACGTAACAATTTTTCAAATTGATTACATGAATTGAAAAACTGTTAAGATATTTTTCTTAACATGAAACCAATGGTAGCCTTAATACACAAATAAAGTATGTATGTATATATATGTTGGTTTGATTGAAAACTGGTGTTGGTTTGTTTATGCCCCTCATAACTTAGCAGTTCAGCCTTAGCCATTGATAGAATAAGGACCTGGCTTAAAAGGAAATAAGTACTGTGGTTGATTCAATCAACTAAAACCCTTCAAGTTCTACAACCATAGACTTTGTTGGCAATAAAAAATGTAGATGCTAGCCACTGTGGTGCTACCAAAACTCATTTTACTGCTGTGTTGTGTGTTAATGCTGCAGGAAAGGTGTTGAAAACAATGATTATCCTTAAAGGATTGAAAAACGTGCCTAAAATCAAGGTCCCAAAGAATATTTGCTTAACAGGGGATCAATCACATGAGCTCATGCAGCTGTGGGCTGACAAAGTGTTTGGGAAGAGAACAGCACAGCTATTCCATGCTCGAAATTCAGTGCTATTCATAGATGAATTCTCAGTGCACAAGAAAACAGAGCTCCTAGAAGTGTAGGAATACAATTCTTAAACTTATACCTCCTAAACATAAGAATACAATTCTTAAACTTCTACCTCCTAAAACATCTTACTTGCAGCTGTTAGGTGTATCAATTATTGGTCCTTTCAAGAAAGCCCTTCATGCTGAATGGGAGAATTGGTTTTCAAATGGCAAAAAGGAGTATACAAATAAAGGATATCGCAAAAAACCTTCTTATGAAGAGATAGTGAACTTTGTGACCTAAGACGTTACCACTTTAAATAAAGAAACTATAAAGCGTGCTTTTGAATGTTGTGGAATTGCTCCTCATGGACAGACTGTAAACTCACGTTTACAGGATGTTTTGTCTGGCCTTGAGGTAAATGCGCCAGATGCACATAATGACAAAATTGAAGGAGCTGAGATACAAGTAAGTTAAATTAGCTCTGATGTGAATTGTGGCCAAGCAACAAATGAAGAAATTTGTGACATTTAACTTGAAAGTATTCAGTTATTATTCTACCATAAATACCCAAGGACATTATTTGTTCATATGAGGCTTCTGTTCATGTTTTCAACAGTTTAATTTTCAATGTTTTCTAATAGATCCATTAACTTCAGAATATTTTTTCGTATGCTACTTCTTTTAAGGCTGTTTCAGTTTCTTTATGTCCATATATCTGATAACTGAAACAATAGAAGTTCAATGGAATTGTATAAAATAAATATGGTTTTTGAGAATATCTTTGTTTTTCCTAGGTGAAATATTTTACTTCCATATTTCCGCCCATGGGCGCTTAATAATAGGTAGGCAGTTATTTAAGCCAAAAAATAATTTTGTAAAATAGAATTTTCCGTTTAACAGCTCTGGGCGGATTTTTGGAAAATCCCAGTACCATTCTAGAGGTTTATAACCCAATATTTACATGCTTTGTGAAGGTGCATAACTTAGTGGTTAGGATATTCAGCTAATAACCATAAGATTGTGAGTTTGATTCTTGATGTCATATTGTTTCCTTGAGCAAGACACTTAATTTCACATTGCTCCAGAACTCAACTGGTAAAAATGAGTGGTACCTGTAATTCATAGGACCAGCCTTGTCACATTCTGTGTTATGCTGAATCTCCCCAAGAACTACGTTAAATGTATGCATGTCTGTGGAGTGCTCAACCTCTTGGATGTTAATTTTATAAGCAGGCTGTTCTGTTGATTGGATCAACTGGAATGCTCATTGTTGTGACTAACAGAGTGACAGTAATTTACATGCTATTCTTTATAGCTTTATCTACTTTGAGACCTGCTGTTAAAAACAACTGAACTAGTGCAACGTGAAATAAAGTGTCTTGCCCAAGGACACAATGCACTTCTAGGAATTGAACACATGACCTTACAATTGTGAGCTGAATACCCTAACCACTAAGCCACATGCCTTCACACACATACACACATTACTACCACTAGGTGGATGGCCTCTTTGATCATCATTTTTACATCTACTTTTTCCATGCTAGCATGAACTGGACAAGACTTCTTGTGGTACTATTCTATGGCTAGATACCTTTTCTAATGTGAAGCATTGCTCATTTTTAGATTCGGTACTTCTTTCCACTAGTCTTCACACAATGAAACCACTGAACTGCAGGACATTAACAAATGTCAACATTGCCTGAACAGTATCATTGCAAAGACACTTGAAAATATGCACGCACATATGCATGCACACAACCGTGCACACATACACACGCACACACATGCATACACACACATTATGTATACATAGTTCATATATGTACGAAGACACTTAGACACACACACACATACATGCAAATGTTATGAATATATGACATATACATAATCTTATATCTAGAAAATATGTTTTCTGATATCAGACAATTAGGGAACCTCTACATGGCCACACAACTTGCTAGTAACAGCGACTAAATCACCTTCAAATCACAGCTTGCAGCCTGTAATACAGGAAAAAAAATGGGTTTGTAGTCCTATATACACTTTATGTCTGAGTGAAAGTCAGGATAATAATTACCAGAGTACTTTTGATCATGATTTTCCTCAGTCAAGGATGACTTAAGACTAAACTATAATGAGAAACCAACACATTCTCAAAAATATTTAGAAACGAGACTAAATATAGCTGTTCTGGGGAAGTAGACTTAGGACCCAGTAGGAAAGATATCAGACATTGTCAGATACCAACATTTTTTTTTATTATTATTTTCTGTCTGAATTAAAAACAAGCCAATAATTAGGTCGAAATATCCTGCTAATCCTTAACCAGTCTCATAAGTTATATTCCTGAGATAATAACTTAATCCCATCTCATTCAAACACTCAAGTGTTTTCTTTGCAATATTTAGCATAGCCTAAAGTTAGTCAACAGAGCATTTTTTCTTGTTTCCTTGGCAACCATACTTTCTTTATTAATTTTGCGGGAATAAATGAAAATTGATGGCTTCATCAAGGAGATTTAACAATGAAATATGTAATAAACATATCTTAAAATAAAAAAAATAATGATAATGATTTCTTTTATTGAACCTAAGGATGATGATGATGATGATGATGATGATACAATCTCCCATGCTCAGGTAAGTGGTATGACCACGTTCCACTGGCCTTAGTTGAGCATGAGTGAATGAAGCTCATGTGGAACACAACTATCTTTACAAATGCGTGGGGAACATAATTTTCCTGATATCACCATTGTACCCAAGGACACATGAATGGGTCATGGTAGATAGCATTGTTCCTGCAGACCAGAATTCTGAGATCACCGAAAGAATGAAGGTAGACAAATAACAGGAATTGATGAATCAGGTACAGGAAATACATGAACCAACAGTCAAAATTGTCCCTTTTTTTATCAGTGCACTCAGAAGAGCTTCAAAGAATCTGGATGCAAAACCTGAAATGCTAAGCATCTCAGATATATTAGGGAGTGCACAAATGACTGCGATGCTTGAAATGACTTATGTGTTGAAGGTGTTGTGTCTCTGAGGTTCGAGCTAGAGCTGAGGTATAATTACGCACAACCTGATCATAAAAGAGAACAACAACAACACTGATAATAATAGTAATCCTTTCTACTATAGGCATAAGACCTGGAATTTTAGGGAAGAGGACTAGTCAACAATAACATTGACCCTGAAAGGATGAAAGGCAAAGTCGACCTTAGCGGGATTTGAACTCAAGATGTAAGGACAGACAAAATGCGCTAAGCATTTTGCCTGACATGTTATAACGATTCTGCTAGTTTACCTCCTTACTAATGATAATAATAATAATAATAATAATAATAATGATTTCAAATTTTTCCACAAGGGCAGCAATTTTGGGGCAGGGGATGAGTCGATTATATCGACCGCAATTTTCAACTGGTTCTTATTTTACTGACCCTGAAACGATAAAAGGCAAAGTGGACCTCAGCGGAATTTAAACTCAGAACGGAGCGACAGGCGAAATACCGCTAAGCATTCTGTCCAACGTGCTAAACGATTCTGTCAGCTCACCACCTTATTATTATTATTATTATTATTATTGTTATTAATAATAATAATAATAATAACAATTCTTTCTACTATTGGCATGAGACCTGAAATTTTAGGTAAGGGCTCTCGTCAACTACATCAACACCAGTGCTGAATTGGCTCTTATTTTATTGAACACACTCCCACTAAAAAAAAAAAAAATAATAATAATAATAATGAAAGGTAAAATCAACCAAAATAGAGAATTATTTTATATTCTCTCAAAATTTTATAAAATTGTCATAACATCAACAATCTATATGTATGTCTCTCTTTTGCAGAGCTACAACTCTCTGCAATTCCATCTCTGTCTATACTTTTGTTAGAAAGATTGACTCACAGAAGTTCAAACTGAATATCTGCTACATCAATCTAACCAATTTGGAGGGACTATAAAGTTCTTGGATACCACCTCTTCTCTTCCAACTAATTCATTAAAAAGTGCATATAAATAACTGCATGTTTAAGAAGCTTGTTTTGCAGCTGCATGGTGTAAGCACTGTGTGGCACCCTGGACAGGTGTCTGCTACTATAACCTTTGACCAACCAATGCCTTATGATTGAATTTGATAGATGAAAAACTATGGAAGCCCATTTCTCTCTCTCTCTCTTACACACACACATACACATGCATTTATATATGCATAAACATACTTTATTTGTGAATTAACAATGCTTCCAATGGTTTCATGTGGAAAGAATTTCCACAATTTTCAAATGATTCACTTAAAAATGCTGGTAATCACCTCCATTTTGGTTAAGACTGTATATGTGTGTATGTGTATGCCTTTGTGTCCAGTGTTTATCTCTGCCAACCACTTGACAACTAGTGTTGGTTTGTTTACATCCCTGTAACTTAGCAGTTTGGCCTGTGAGATCAATAGACAAAGTGCTAGAATATAAAGAAGTAAGTACTGGGGTCAATTTGACTAAACCCTTCAAGGTGGTGCCCCAGCATGTCCACAGTCCAATGACTGAAACAAGTAAAAGATAAAAGAATATTGTATGCATATTACCATAAAACTGTATCCTTTTTGTGTTATAAAATTCATGCTATTCTCTTAAATACCAACCACATAACCATTTACTATTGAAGACTCCCCTTCGGTCATGAATGTCCATGGGATAGCACCTAGAAAGTTCCCCACCGAGGCACAAGTCCAGGCAAGGTTTGTTTATGGAAGACCAGCAGTTGCCCATGCATACTAGTCTCCCCTCTTCATGCCACCGATGTGATTCAAGAGAAAGGCCGATACAGCATGGCACCAGTGATGTCACAACTCATTTCTACAGCTGAGTGAACTGGAGCAATGTGAAATAAAGTGTCTTGCTCAAAAACACAACACACAGCTTGGACTGGGAATTGAATACTGTGAGCCTGACACTCTAACACTGAGCCATGCGCCTTCCCTATTACTTTCTCCTAAATGCTACTCAATCCTGTCTCAGAAGATGCAATTTGGCAGGATTATTATTCTAACATATTTCTTCTATCCTGCCTGGAGTCTTCAATAATTAATAATTTAAAACAAATGCTCCCTAATACCTTTAGGCACTGTACCTCCTCAGATTAGCAAAATATATTTTGTGTACATTTATGTGTGTATGTGTTTTGTGGTGATGGGTCATGCCTCAAAAAAAAAATCTTAAACCATTTAAATATTATAAAGAGATTAGTGGTTGTACTGTTGCCTCCTCCTCCTCATCTTCCTCCTTGTCTTCCTTTGAAGTATACATGTTAATGGTAGTGGTTAATAACAGTAGCAGATAGAGATTATAATAGGAAGAGTTTGAGGAGAGAAATGCGAGTATTATATAGCAAAGAGAGGTTGTTGACAATGATGTATGTGTGTGTGTGTGTGTGTTTGTGCATGTGTGTGTACATGTGTGCACACACACACATGAATATAATTAGAGACAGAAAGAGTAAGAGCATTGTAGAAAAAGTACTAATTGAAAGAATAAGACAAAAGTGAAAAAGAACCATAGAGAGGAGAAAAGTGGCAGAGGGGTAGGCTCCAAAGAAAGGTGGCATACAGAAGAGAGAGAGAGAGAGAGAGAGAGAGAGAGAGACTGAGAAGTAGACTGGTTGAGTGAAAAGTATACAGAATCTGTGCAGATATGTTAATCAGGTAATTAGCAAGGTGGGACAATGATGAAGAGGTAATAACATTATATGTAAATATATGTGCATTTGAGCATGCGTTTTACCATGTGTGTATGTAACACTTCTATATATCTGTGTATCTGTATGAGTTTTTATTATGATAAGGTTTGTGAAAGAGAGAACATTAGAAAAGTAGAATATTAGTAAAGGACAGTGGCAGGTGAGAATTGTTGACAGGTAGGCTGACAAAATACTAAGATGCTAACAGATTTTATCAAATGATAAGAAGAAATTTACCAGGACCAGGACATTTTCAGTGTAATTTTTATGTTCCTTCCTACTGGTCTCTCTTCACAATAGTTACTGTTAAAACTGTATTTTTACCAACTCGTTCACTGACCAGCACATAACTTTAAAAGAATCTGTTATGAAAGTCTTGTTCTAAAATGCATTTATTACCTGGAATTAATACTCATTAATTAAAGACGTCAACTCTCAAGTGACAAAGACAAATTCCTATAAAATCGGAAGAAAAAATTATCCCTGAATATTTCCAAGCATTTAAGAGCAGAAAGATAAGTTTATTTGATTAATTAATATTTTGTGTTATTTTCTGATTTTCTGATAAAAAAAAAACAGAATCCTTGTGAATTTGCTGTATCCTTTCTGATAATACTGGCAAGTTTTGTGTTTGTTTTCCATAATGGAGAGTATGGAGCAAGATAGTCTTGATATAAACAAGTCAATGGGCAGCCTTTCAGAAATGGACCCTTCAGCTATCTGTTCAATGAATCTCGAAAGTGGAGTTGATCCTGAAAATATTGGTGTTTCCAGAAAGAACGAAAAGGAAGAAGAGAATTTAAAGCAAAAAGGCCAGGGAAATGAGGAAAAAATTGATGAGAGCGACATCAATAAAAGTGAACTGGCCAAAGATGGTGATATTGGTCAAAGTGCTGAAAATAAGAAGAGTGGGAACCAGTTTTCATGTGAGACTGAAACCAGTGGTGAAATTACAAAAGTACAATCAGTAGATGATATATCTTCAAATACTGCAGTAGCCATTGACTCATCAGAGGTAAAATGTGTGGAGGCAGGTGAGGAGGAAAAGAAAGAAAAAGAGGACAAGGAGGAGAAAGAAACAGAGGGCAAGGAGGAGAAGGAAGAGGAGAGAAATGAGAAGAAAATTGAGGAGAGTGGGAAAGGTGAGAAAATGGAAGAAGTGACAGTAGCAGAGGCGAATGAGAAAGGGAGGGATAATCCGAGTGGTGAGCAAGTGACAGAAGACAGACATCTGTCAGAGGATTCAGTAGAAGCAAAGACCAAAGATAAAGACATCAGCTCTCAACTAGCCGCAGAGCAGTCACCACTGGGCCAACCTGCCACTGTTGATTTTGTTACACTTGAAGATGCTCCACGACTGGAAAAACCAATAACATCTATAAAAGAGATGGAGGTAAGTCCTTACTGCAGTAACAAGCTAGAGAAGAAAAAAATGCTTAGGTATGTGGTTCATAGACCTGCTAGTAATAACAACCAAATTTCCCTCAATTTGTGTCCTATTACAAAAAAAGGACGACATATTCAATGTCTGTAACAACTCTAAAACACACATGTAAGGGAAATGAGAACGTAATGATATCAATAGCATGTATAAGAGAGATACTAAACAATGCAATAACTTAGATATGTAGTCATATGTCCTACTTGAAATAACAACCAAATTCCCCTCAATTTGCATCCTTTTATTTAGAAAAAAAGACACCATGTTCAACATCTGTAACAACTTTAAAATGCACATGTAAGGGAAGCATAAGAACATATTTGATATTAATAACATGTATATATGAGAAACTAAAAGATACAAAAACTTTGATATGTAGGCATCTAGCCTGCTAGAAATAACAACCAAATCTTCCTAAAATATCATATCAAAATGAATATGTTGGTTAATTCAATTTTAAATAACAATGTATTTGACCGGCAAAAGAGTGAAGACATGGTCATATCTGGAATGCCTTTCATCATAATTCTTCTAGGTCATAACTAACCAAGGGCTAAATTGACAACATAGACATTAAGCATTTGTATATTCATTAAATTGGTTTATAGGTATCTTTTCCAGTTTACTTTATTTCTTTATGTCTGTTATGTTACTTGATACACTACGTACATCTATAGAGTCAACAAGCTTTGGTATTTCCTGCATGTGTGGTATTTCCCAAATATCTGGGATTTCTTTTTGGTTTTTCTGTGAATTTGTAAGTCAAGCATATATAAAACGTAATTGCTTAAAATAGCAGCAACAATCCTTCAAATATTTTATCCTACCTTCTCAAAAACGGATATGCAATAAGGCAGGTTGTTCATGGCTGGAAGGCATCAAATCGTAAGTCTACCCAAACAGCTTATTTGAGATGATCCAACATACAAACACACATGTACACATACATAAGTACATACATACATACATACATACATATATATGCATATACATAGCTAAACATTCATGTGACTTTTGTGCATCTTTGTATGTATTCCAGTATTTCTTAATGTATATGTTTTAATGTGTGTGTGTGTGTGTGTATGCATCCATATGTCTATGTATCCAAAAAGCATATCTATAAATGTATATATATATGTGTGTGTGAGTGTGCATATATATATATATATATATATAT
>NC_068990.1:55040124-55042042 GCF_001194135.2 Octopus bimaculoides | reverse complement strand
ACATTAAATGTAAAATGCAGAGCAATCCTCAGCTGCACAAAGATATAGAAATTTACTGAAATTTCATTTCAACAGAAGGACATATTGTTGTAACTACATTTAAACTTTCCAAGTGGAAAGGAAGAACACAAAAAACCATTTTGACTTAGCCAGACCATACAGGCTAGTAATTAATTCCAAACAGATTTTAACTGTCACTGATTTTATTTGTTTTTTGGTTTCATCTTATCAGACCTAGTGATTCAAAGCTTAAGAGGGCACCAGCCTTTTCCTTATAGGGAAAGGGAAAGGGGTAAGCAATATACATGGATGATATGGTTATAGAGATTCTTATGGTTTCAGTGACAAACTGTTATAGGTTGGGGGGTTTTCTCTACGAGCAGACCAGTTTATAATGGAGCAGGGGAAGTTTAACAAAAGGCACCTAGGTCAAAAGTATATAAAATAAAGTTGCTATATGTGTACAGATATATATAGTATATGTTTGATGGCCTACAGCACCTCACGGTAGACAACATTTCATTGATGTATTGTTGAAGAGCATCGACATCATAGGCTGTTTCCTGAATAACGATTGTTAGTAGTGTGTGCGAGTTCGTTCTGCTGACTTTCAGTAGACCATAAAAGGAAAGGTCGTTACTGCTGACAGTAAGTAGACTGTCCTCAATGTCGATGCTCTGTTGAAGAATTCATCATTGAAACCGACATTCAAGTGAGGCAACAGAAGTTGTCCTTTGTGGTGGTAGTCCTCTTAAAGGTCTCCCCTGTATTTCTCCCATAAGGTTACAGGATCACTGAGTTCACATGTTTGCAGTAGCACTGCAAAGAGCTTTCAAAGACTCCTCGCTGAGCATATTGTAGTTGCTTCCACCATTGTTGTGTCCCACTGAGCGCCGTTTTCTAGCAGGCCACGTTTAAGGCAGGCATCACGGTATGTAGCAAAAACTTCACCATTGAAGCTTTTCAGGTCATCAAAAGATGTCAGTCCCGTGACCTCATGCAGCACTAGGCGAAGGTAAAATCATTCCTGTTGGTTAGGGCAAACTGTGTAAACTCTTCCATGGGTGGGGGAAGATTTTAAGTTTGGCTGCCCCTTGGCGGGTTGTCCTTGTTTCCTTGATTCCCAAATGTGTGTTTTCTTTTTCCAAATGTAATATGATGGAACCTGGGGATACAGGAGGATCTTGGCGAAGGAGTCATTGGCGCATAGTTTGAAGGTGGTGAGCACGGTGTCCTTGGGTTCTTGTGCCAGCTGAAAAGCATTAGAGCTGGAGAAGTAGACTCTCTGGCCATTCTCAAGATGCAAAACTTGAAACAAATCGATTTTTTCACAGTTTTTCACGGTCTTTTGTCACACAGGGATGCCTTTCGACATAATACTTGATAGAACAGCTGTTACATGGTGGTTTTTTTGCTGTAAAAACCGAGGAAATCAGATTTCCAGTAAAGAGTTTTCTACCGTGTAACTTTGCAAAAATGCAAAAAATCGATTTTTTAAGTTTTTCACAAAGTTTTTCACAATATACATCTTCCAGATGTATATTACTGCATACCTCTCCTGCCTTCTCTCCAGGGAGTAGAGCCTTAGCTGTTTCAGCCTTTCCTAGTAGCTGAGCAGTTACAAAGAGATGATCTTCTTCGTGAATCTTCTCTGGATTGCTTCAAGGTCCACAGTTAATTTCACACTTGTGGATGACCATAGCTGTGAGCAGTAATCCAGGTGACTGAGGACGAATGTTCTCCAGAGGACCATCATGGTTTCCTTATCCCTGGTTCTGAATGTTCTCAGGATCCATCCAGCCAGTCATCTGCACTTTGTTGCCATCCTGGTAATGTGCACTAGGAAAGAGGTATCATCACTCATGTTGATACCCAGGTCGCTCACTGATTTAGGCTCTGGGATTGAAATTCCCTGTGG
>NC_068990.1:55031348-55037216 GCF_001194135.2 Octopus bimaculoides | reverse complement strand
TCCTAATGCCAACCACTCCGAGAGCGTAATGGGTGCTTTTACATGCCACCAGCACAAGTCCCAGTAAGCTGACGCTGGTAATGATCACGCTCAAATGGTGCTATTTACATGCCACTGGCACAGAAGCCAGACAGCTGCTCTGGCAATGATCACGCTCAGACAGTGCTGTTAGCACTCCACTGGCATGGGTGCCAGTCATTGAATTTGGTTCAATTACGATTTCGATTTCACTTGCCCCAACAGGTCTTCGCAAGCCGAGTTTAGTGTCCAATGTAGGAGAGGTTGGCATGGGTGCCAGTCATCGAATTTGGTTCAATTTCTATTTCACTTGCCTTAACAGGTCTTCGCAAGCGGAGTTTAGTGTCCAATGACGGAAAGGTATGCATAAGTGGGCTGGCTACATCCCTGACAAAGGCCACAGATTATGGTCTCACTTGGCTTGCCGAGTCTTCTCACGCACAGCATATTTCCAAAGGTCTCAGTCACTAGTCATTGCTTCAGTGAGGCCTAAAGTTTGAAGGTCGTACTTCACCACCTCATCCCAGGTCTTCCTGGGTCTACCTCTTCCACAGGTTCCCTCAGCCGCTAGGGTGTGGCACTTTTTCACACAGCTATCCTCATCTATTCTTGCCACATGACCATACCAGCGCAATTGTCTCTCTTGCACACCACAACTAATGCTTCTTAGGTCCAACTGTTCTCCCAAGGTACGTACATTCTGTCGAGTATGCATACTGACATTACACATCCATCAGAGCATACTGGCTTCATTTCTTGTGAGCTTACACATATCCTCAGCAGTCACGGCCCATGTTTCACTGCCATGTAGCATGGCTGTTCGTACACATGCCTCATATAGTCTGCCTTTTACTTTGAATGAGAGGCCCTTTGTCACCAACAGAAGTAAGAGCTCTCTGAACTTTGCCCAGGCTATTCTTATTTTAGCAGCTACACTTTCAGCGCACTCTTCCCTGCTACTGACTTGGTCACCTAGGTAACGGAAGCTATCAACTACTTCTAGTTTTTCTCCCTGGAATGTGGCAGAAGTTGTTCTCTGCACATTTTCAGTGTTTATTGCTCCTGAGCATCTGCCACATACAAAAACTATCTTGCTAGTTAGCCTTCCTTTGATATTGCTGCACCTCTTATGTGTCCATAGCTTACACTGGGTACATCTTACAAAGTTTCTACCTACGACTTTTCTACAGATCGAGCAGGGCCATCTATCTGAAGGGGTTTGTGGTTTGTCTACCTTCCTACTTATTAGGACTTTGGTTTTAGCTAGGGTGACTCTAAGGCCCTTCGATTCTAATCCTTGCTTCCACACCTGAAACTTCTCCTCTAGTTCTGATAGTGACTCAGCAATTATGGCGATGTCATCAGCATAGAGGAGCTCCCAGGGGCATCCTGTCTTGAATTCCTGTGTTATTGCCTGGAGGACTATGATAAATAGGAGGGGGCCAAGGACTGAACCTTGGTGGACCTCTACCTCTACCCAGAATTCTTCACTGTACTCATTGCCAACCCTCACCTTACTGACAGCATCTCTGTACATGGCTCGCACAGCTCTCACTAACCATTCAGACTAGTTTCAGGGTGTTGCCTCTTATGAATGTAGAGCAGCTGAACCCAGCAGGCATCGCTACTGACCTTCTATACGAAGGATTATTTACCTAAATTCAGTGGAATACATCCACTGGTTTTTCAAAAATAGAAATATTAACATTTGTAAGTCTCTCTAAAAGAGACTACGGCAGCGGTACTGGATATTAATAGTTATCGCCAAGCCAACATGGACTGCTGGTGTGCCAAGCAATGAACAGTTAGTATCTAGTATGAAATTTCACACTTTAGGAGAGATGAAAACCCTCTGTATCTCCTATCATCGAAGGAGCTTCATTAGATGCACAGACAAGAATATTACTGAGTTTGATATTATGTCTAAAAAGGAAAGACTTGAGAATGTGAAAAATAGTTGCACCCTTTGAATCATGTGACAATTTCTCTGAATAGCATTTCTTCATAAGGCTGAAAGTTTTTGCTGAAATGCCGAATGTATACTATCATCAAACATTGATTGTCCACAACAATTGATTCATCCACTTGTATAGAAAATTCAGAATGCTGGAGAATATTAATGAGCTGATGTTTGACATTGATGGCCATTTCATTGATGCGTTGAGAAATCATGATATTACTAAGTGGGATCTTCTTCATAATGTTATCCGGTTTTCATGCATAACAGTTGACAAAACCTCTTCTATAACTGGGCAAAGTAATGTTTCTCCAATAGTGTGAGACTTCTCAGACTTAGCAACAATCAATGCATTGTTGTACCATGCAATCAACCCATCATTTTCCTGCTGACTAGTTTCCTGGAGTAGTATGCTGAATGTTTGTGTTTGCTTTTTGAAAGAGGAGCTCAATTGCAAAAAGTATAACAACAGCTTGCCCTTCTCAGAATGCTTGCATCAAAGTGATACATCAAGCTTGAAGGTTTCATTGCTTTGTTGGTCAATGTTTGATGGCAAAGAAGGCACATTGGTAACTGATAGTTCTGAGGAGAAGGAATAAATCCAAACAAAAAATAATCATTACTGCACTGTCGACAAATTTTCTTGACTGGAGGCATCAGTAAAGTGAAAATGTGAAAATGAATTTCTACAGATGGCGTCAGAAAGGCAGTATGGTATTCTCAAAGAGAAGAAGTTGACAGAGCAGAGTCAGATGACATCTTTACTGGAGCAAATATGGATCTAGTTTGTTTGGCTGCAAGCAATTCAAAAGTTGAAGTTTATCAAAAATTTTAAAATTTGTCACATTAATATACCTTTCCAAGATAAATTGCTAGAGTTATTCAATTTTTTCCTGAAAAATATTTTTAAAAAGTTATAGAGATTTAAAGTTTGGTCATTTTCACCCAGTCAAGAAACACGATTTCAAAGCTGTCATTTTGTATGTGATTGCACATTGTGTTAACATCCTGAAAATAGCAATTGTGTTTTGACATGAAACTATAGAATTACACACAACATATAACTCCTCATAACTTTTTTATTTTCCAGAGTTTTCAGAAAATTTTTGCAAATTTGTTTTCTACATGCGGGACTTCATACGATTATGCAAAAAAGAAAAAAATTTGTGGTGGAGCGTGATTTAAGGCTGCTATTTTTAGCACATATGACAACCATTTCAATGACTGTGCAAGAAAACTATTTAATCGATAAACATGTCCACTTATTTAATACAAAGGGACATCTTATGCAAGTAGTCAAATCGATAAAAGTGCATCCTTATCTTAGGCATGCCTTGTTATAAGCAAATGCAGAATTAATTTCTAAAAATTCTTTGTCACCCACAAAATGTTCACATCACCCACCATTTTCTAGAAATTCATGTGTCAGTTTCACTGTTAGTCTCAAGTTTTCTGTGAGCTTCATTCCTAGCAGCTTTAGCTTGCAGATTTTGTATTAATTTTGTATTAATTTGCTGTTGCTGGCCTGAGTACTCTTGTGTTTGGCAGCATAAAATGTAAGTGGAGCACATACTCTTTCTCTCTTTTACTCTTTTACTTGTTTCAGTCATTTGACTGTGGCCATGCTGGAGCACCACCTATAGTCGAGCAAATCGACCCCAGGACTTATTCTTTGAAGCCTAGTACTTATTCTATCGGTCTCTTTTGCCAAACCACTAATTACGGGGACGTAAACACACCAGCATCGGTTGTCAAGCGATGTTGGGGGTCAAACACAGACACACAAACATACGCACACACACATACACATATATATATACATATATACGATGGGCTTCTTTCAGTTTCCATCTATCAAATCCACTCACATGGTTTTGGTCGGCCCGAGGCTATAGTAGAAGACACTTGCCCAAGGTGCCACGCAATGGGACTGAACCCAGAACCATGTGATTAGTAAGCAAGCTACTTACCATACAACCACTCCTACACCTATGATCATTGATGTTGTAAATGTAGAGGTAATGTCTCCTTGAACTTATTCCAGCCTGTTTGAATTCTGGCTACTATGCTTTTGAAACACCATATCTCACTGCTGTCAATTACTTCGAGATAGTTATCTGGGTATCTGAGAGAATTTATCTCTCAAGCACCCTTAGTACTTATTTCCCCAATGTACCTGCTACTTATGTAATCTACATTCTCTGTTAGCCTTTCTATGATCCCACTACATCTTTTCTGTCCGTTGTTTTCTGGGTTCATCTTATGGAATGTCTACTGACTCCTTTTCTACAAATGGAACACAGCCATTTCCCTGATGCTATAAGGGTCCTTCCTAAAACTTCACATTAAGTTTACTTTTAGACCTTTCAATTCCAGGTTTTACTTCCAAGCCTGGAATTTTTGTTTCAAGTTTTCTTCAGATTCTGTAATAAAGTCATCAATATACAGAAATCCCCAATAGCAACCAGTCTCAAATTCCTATCACTTGTAAATTATGATAAACAAAAGCGGACTGAAATCTGAGCATTAATGAATCTCTACCTGCACACTGAATTCATCACCTCTGCCTCTCACCTTGCTGACTGAACCGCTGTACATGGTTTGTACAGCCCTCACAAGCCATTCCTCTACTCCTAATTTCCTTAGTGACAACTAGATCACAGAGCCAGGGACTCAATCAAAGGCTTTTTCCAGATTGATGGATGCTAGGTGTAAGGGTTTACTCCTAGTTATGTACTTCTTTTGCAATTATTTCATTAGGAATATGGCATCAGTGGTAACTTTTCCTGAGACAAAGTTGTACTGCATCTCATCCAGGCTGTGATGGTTACATAAAGTGTTATTTTGCAACAGCACTTTGTGTAACCTTCATAACCTGGACTAGCAGTTTAACACTTCTGTAATTACCTCTCTCTAGTGCATTTCCTTTCCCCTTGTAGTGGTTTGCAGTGGTATCACAGTGCCAGTATAGACTAAGGTACCTTCCTGTATTAAAAGGGTAAAGACCCCATTTGGTCATGAATGACCATGGAATTGCACCTAGAAATTTCCTCTCCAAGGTACAAATATAGGCAAAGTTGTTTATGGAAGACCAGCAGTCACCCATGCATACCGACCTCCCTTCCCCACACCATCAATGTTATCCAAGGGAAAGGAAAAGGCCAATACAGTTTGGCACCAGTGATGTTGCAATTCATTTCTACAGCTGAGTGAACTGGAGTAGCATGAAATAAAGTGTCTTGCTCAAGAATACAACACACAGCCTTGTCTGGTAATCAAACTCACTACTTCATGATTGTGATTTTGATGCTCTAACCACCAAGCCATACACCTTCCTGCATTACCTGATTTACTATTCATGTGACTCTCTTGTACCATACTTTGCTAGATATTTTAAGTATCTTAGTGACTCTCCTGGTTGTTCAGCTACTCTCTCTACTTCTGTTTCCCTCATTGTGCCACCTATCATACTGTTGTCAGTTTGGATGGCTGGTCTCTCTCTTCTCATGCATTCTCCACATTTGGCAGCTTGCCATAGTAACACTTTCTTATCAACATCAGTAAGAGCATGTGTGTCACTATCATCTTGTATACATTTCTCCCTAACGACCTCTAAATTTTCTCTAGTATGCACAGGCATGGCTGTGTGGTAAGAAGCTTGCCTCCCAAACACATGGTTCGGAGTTCAATCCCACTGCATGGCACCTTGGGCAAGTATCTCCTACTGTAGTCTCGGGCTGTCCAAAGCCTTGTGAGTGGATTTAGTAGACAGAAACCGAAAGTAGCCTGTCATATATATATATACACACATACATACACACACACACACACACACACACACACACACACACACACACACATATATATATATATATAATATCTGTAAGTATGTA
>NC_068990.1:55030460-55031330 GCF_001194135.2 Octopus bimaculoides | reverse complement strand
TATATATATATATATATATATATATATATGTATGTATGTATGTATGTATATGTGTGTATATATATGTATATATATATATCTATATATATATATACATATATATATATATACATGTGTGTGTTTATCTTTGTGTCGTCTGTGTTTGTCCCCTACCAGTGTATGTGTGTTTACATCCCTGTGATTTGGGAGTTTGGGAAAAGAGATCGATAGAATAAGTACCCGGCTTAAAAAGAATAACTGCTGGGGTTGATTCATTCACTTAAAACTCAAGGTGATGCCCCAGCATGGCCACAGTCTAATGACTGAGCAATGTGGACGCACATCATGATTCTAATTCTCATGTCGCAAACTCCTTTTCTGCTTCCCCATCTTGCTATATATAACTGGTGGATGTGTGTGGCTTAGTGGTTAGGCTGTTGGTCTCATGGTTGTAAGATTGTGGCTTCATTTCCTGAACCAGGCAATGCGTTGTGTTCTTGAGCAAGACACTTCATTTCATGTTACTCCAGTTCACTCAGTTGGCAACAATGTATAATCCTGTGATGGACCGATGTCCTGTCCAGTGGAGAAGTATATATACCATGAAACCAGGAAACCAGCTCTTATGAATCAACATAACTCAAGAAGGAAACCTTACCTAAACTTTACTATATATACCTGATGTTTAGTTTCTCTTATTCAGTTACTTCATATTTTTGTCTGCTGCTCCCTCTCTTCAATTCTTTCCAAGCCTAACACTGTCTATGGTATTGTTCCACCACCACATCATGTTGCATTTGGCTGTGACCTTGTATCAGTAACAGGTTTTGTCTGTAGCCTTCAGCAATTCATCTTATGAAATCTGCCAATTTTGCTCTATGGTATGCATAC
>NC_068990.1:55024271-55030450 GCF_001194135.2 Octopus bimaculoides | reverse complement strand
ATCTGCCAATTTTGCTCTATGGTATGCATACGTATATGCACATATATATATATATATATATATATATATATATACATTTTTACAAAAGTGTGCATATTAAAACACATACATTCTCTCTCTTTGTTAATTTGTCTCTCTTTCTCTCTTTCACACACATGCAATTGTATAAGTGTAGATTTGCTTGCATTTATTATAATAATACTCACATATTTATATACACACACAGTATAAACCATTCACTTATGTACAGACATAATATATATGTGTGTGTATGTGTGCATGCGTGTGTGTATATCATCATTAAAGATTGGAAATGTAGGATACTGTGTGTATGATGGTGACTCATTTATTTATAACCATTATGTGGTGTCAAGATAAGGAGAGACTAACATACTCTCTCTCTCTCTCTCTCGCACACACACATATATCACAATATTGACAAGGCCATCAGATGCTATTGTACACTGCTGGTCACAATGTGGTTCCAATTCTGTCTTGATTGCATCATTCTTTTCCATCTCAACCCAAAACACTCAACTAAATTGTTTTCTCATTGTCGGGGAAGCTTTCCAAGTGACCTTCTCCGATCTCTTGGATACCACTTGGTAAATGTGTGGTTCCACCTGTTATCTGTGTGCCTTGCAACGTGTCCAGCCCAGTGGGACTTGTACTTTTGGTATTCTGCGATCACATCATTCACTCTGCTCTGTTCTCAAATTATCTCATTTTGAATAATGTCGTGTAGTGATAATCATGTAGTGATAATCTTAGCTCTCTCACTCAATAATAATAATAATAATAACAATAATAATAATCCTTTCTACTATAGGCACAAGGCCTGAATTTCACTCTGCTCTGTTCTCAAATTATATCATTTTGAATGTCATTGTGTAGTGATAATCCTAGCATGGATCTTTCCATGGCTCTTTGTGTTGTAGCCAATTGATGTTCCACCCTCTTTGTAGTAGCTCATGTCTCACTTGCATACCAGAGCACAAGTAGGATGGTGGCATTGAAGAGTCTGGCATCATGGTAATATTTGTCTTTGTTTTGAGTACATCCTTTATTGAGTTTAACACTTTGAGATTTCAGCATCCATATCTCAGTGTATATTCACTGTGTGCCCTAAGTAAACATACTCCTTTACCTCATTGCTTCCCCTCTATTTGACCTTTATATATATACATACATACATACATACATACATATATATATATATATATATATATATATATATATATATTAATTGAAGTGTACAATATTATATATCCATTACGGCCAGTCTTACCAGTCGGTTTCGCACTAGGGGTTCAATAGAGTATTAGGTAATAGTCCGATTATGTAATCCTGTGCTCCTCAGAGGTAGCTGTTATGGAATGAAATACACACACACATGTACACACAATCGGCTTCTTTCAGTTTCCATGCCTCAAACCCACTTGTAGCATGAGGTTACAGTAGAAGGGACTTGCCCAAACCACACTGTGGCACTGAACCCAAAACCATGTAGTTAGGAAACAAATTTCTTAACCAGACAGCCATGCCTGTACCTATAACATAATTTTCTTTTTTTTCCACTATCTGAACTATATTTATTACATTTTACCAAATTAGAAGTCCTTATTTATTTAACGCTTCTCTACTTTTAATCACACTAAAATCCTTTATATTTAAAGAAAGGTATATCCTCATTTTCTCTCTGATCATATACTGTCAATCACAATGAGATTTGAAACCAGAACTGGACATAGTAACACATTCTGTGCAGATGTTTCAGTCATTTCCATGATTTTATTCGCTCCAGATAAATATTATTCTGAACTACAAATTTTCCATTTAAAACCAAACCCTACTAAACAACAAATGTCTCCCTAAAAAAAAAAAAATAATAATTAATAATAAGATTAAGAATTATATATTATAATCTCTTTATGACAGATTGTATCGTATAATTATATGGTAAATATATTAGCATTTGACAGCCAAATAAGCAGCTGTTTAGATAGCCTACGTATATTTAACAAAAGTAGTAAAAAAAAAAAAGCCTTGTGCTTGCTATAGTTTCAGGGGAAACAAAAATAAACTGAAACAATAGTCAGTTGACAGTCACATGGTAAAACTGTATCATTCTTTTCTGCTTTCATATTTGCTTCAGTTTCACACTAAAATTTAATCATGAGTAATCTGTTGATTATATATATGTGCATGTGTGCATGCATGCGTGTGTATGTGTGTGTGTGAATGAACAGAGAGAATGTTTGAATTCCTCAAATAATTTTTCATTTTCTTTTTACAGTGTAAAAACTGGTTTATGTAATCTGTATATTTTATTATTTTCATGGCTTATTATAGCAGGCGTAGGTGTGGATGTGTGGTAAGAAGTTTGCTTCCCAACCACACAGTTCTGGGTTCAGTCTCACTGTATGGCACTGTGGAGAAGTACCTTCTGCTACAGCTTTGAAGACCAAAGGCTTATGAATGGATTTGGCAGACAGAAACTGAAAGAAGCCCATCATGTGTGTGTGTGTGTGTGTGTGTGTCTGCCTCCTTGTCCTCACATTGCATCAAAGTTGTAAAATGATTGTCACTGTCATACAAACAGTGTCATTCATTTCCAATATGCTGTGAAAACATGTTTGGCCATGGTGAAATATTACTTTTTAAACAACCGAGGGTTGGCAACAGCAAGGGTATCCAGCCATAGAAAATCTACCTCAGCAAATTCTCTCTGACCCAGGCAAACATAGAAAAGTGGACATTAAAATGATAATAATGATGATGATATTATATTGGGCAAACTATTTGTTATATTTAATACTAAATACTAAGTTAGGAAGTGTATATTGGATTTATTTCTATCTAGGCTGACTGAAGGAACTAATTATGTCATGTTTTTTACCTCAATCTGAGATGTTCTGAATTCCTGTATTTTGAGCCACCAATTCAAAAACCTAATTAATATCTTCTTCCTGGAACTTATTTTTGACATATTAATAGTATAGGGAACATATATTGTTAACATTTTTTAATACTAATATGCACCTCACCTCCTCTTACTGATCTGCCAAACCCATTTCTAGCCTCAAACTGCCTCTGATCCCACCACACTATTAATGTTAAAGTGTTTTGACAGTAATGTAAAGACGACATTGTTATTTCATGGCAAACATGTACCTTTAGTTAAGACTCATTTTTTACTATTATATATCTTTCTATATCTTGTCTCTTTACTAATGGAGAAATAGGATCTGATTCTTTAGCTTCTTATGTGAATTTCAATTTGATTTGTTCTCACTATTTCTCTTAAGTAATACGTTTCAAAGAGATAAGAAGAGAGAAGAGATGAAGAAAGAGAGCAGTTCTATTCCCAGCGAACTCTTTCTCTTTCTACAGATATCTGTTCTAATCTACTGAAGTATACAATAGTGTGTTCCATTGCAAAAAGGCAACCTCTCTCTCTTTTAGAGATTAATTACATTATTCACTATGTTCTTTTCTGTTGTTTTTTCTTTTTCTTTTCTTTCCATTTTTTTTTTTTTTTGGTAAACTGGTTTGATGTGATTTGAAGGAATTTGATTGCTATTTTTATTAAGTTGAATAACTGCATATGGCTCCCTATTGACTGGTTTCATCTATTATTGCTTTCATTAGTAAAATACTATATTGTTTCATGTTAATTAATGGTTCTTCAGTTCAGTACTCTTTTGTCTACAACAAGACCTTCCCTACATAGAAAATATCATTAGTTTAGTCAATTTTCCAGCATAAAACTTACTTTGAGACAATAATCATTATCATCAACACTTATAGAAAACTCTTCAAACAAAAACAATCTAGAAATCTAATTATTCATATCATGGTTGACTGACAGTTTTTTTTTTTTCCTGAAAACTTTCCTGAATGTGGATTAGAAAAACAAAGAGTTAAGCTTTTTGCTGAAATACTTTTATGTTAATTAATTTTAACAATAGTGAAGAGTTTAGTAAAATAACTTTGTCATTATTAAGCTGATGTTTGGAGCATAAATTAAAATGTTTGTACCATAGAATCAGTTGGTACCATAGAATCAGAGATAAGATCAGGCAGATTGGTATCAAAAAGGTAAATTGACATGAGGAATAATACTGTAAATAGCAGTTGACTCTATTGTCTTAATCCTTTGGAAAGGTGGAAAACCTTATCAGAAGTCCCAAGGCTTCCATGAAAATTAAAAGAAAGATCCTCAATGAGTACATCCTGCCAGTGATGATTTATGGTTGTGAAACATTGCTCTCAACACTACGATCATGAATGCCCTTATAGTAGCCCAACAGAAAATGGAACAAATCTTGCTTGGCATCACACTGCGGAACAAGAAAACCAATGCCTGGATTTTACAGCACACAAGTGTCAGTGACATCATAAGGAACCATCCGAAGAACAAATATAAATGAGCTGGCCACATTGTACAACTGAAGGACTACAGATGGAATGAACATCAAAGCATTGGACAAGGAACCCAGGGAGAGGTTCCTCCTTCAGGAGTGATGAAGCCATGGAAGAAGAACCCTTATGATACCAACTCACTTGAGATCAACCCTAGTTTTATGATATAAATTTCCTGTTTTAACCAGATTTAAATTTAAACCTGCCATCAAAACTGTTGATTTATGTTCCAAATCCAAGATTAATAATGACAAAGTTAAATAATGACAAAGTTATTTTCCAAATCCAAAATTAATAATGACAAAGTTATTTTTACTTCTTATTTCAATAAGAAGTAATGTTTACCACCACATCGTTATGACTGTTCCATAGCACTCAACGTTACTATTGTTTTTAACCTCAGAAAGTGCCTCCTCCAGCTAGTTATTGATGCAATCTTCACCTGATAGATATTGTAAGCAGGGGAGCAAACCCCTACCATCTCTCAGCAGATGACACCATATGGTCTGGTGATCTTATCATCTGCTGGAAGATGGTAGGGGTTCACTCCCCTGCTTGCAATATATATCAGGTGCAGATTGCATCAATGACCAGCTGGAGGAGGCTCCTCCAGAGGTTAGAATGGTAGTAATGTCAAGTCCTATGGATCAGCCATATTACTGTGGTGATAACCATTATTTCACAGTATAGTTATTACTTTCATCTCTTATACAGATTTTCTAACTAGCTTCTTTGCTTATTTTATTAAATTTTTCTTTACTTCCAAAAATAATTGAAACGAAGACAGTGTATTTCAACAGAATTATGGTAACTAAAGGGTTAAAGTACAGATGATCACCAAATGTATTTTATAAACATAAAATTAATGCCGTATAGATACAGCAATAACTAAGCCTTAGAGTCAATAGGGTCATAGATGACTACTTACACATTTAAAAATAATGTTTATGAAAGAATTGAGGAACAGTGAGGGCTTTCAGTCTTATATAAATATTAACTCCAGAGAAATAAATTTCTTTAGATATTGTTTTCTGCATTTATAATACTTGTAGAAATAAAGATTCTATATAAAAAGATGTGGAGTAGGAAGTCAAACCAGCCAACATGAAATTTAGTTTCAATACTACATTAAGATGTATATTTTGATCAACAATTATTTCACACCCATTCTATTTTTTTTTTTTTATAACATGAAGGAGTGATTTGGAAATTTTAATAATTTATCATAAGAAATATTTCGTTGCTGGATTGTTTATTGATTACTAACTATAGGGAAGAAGCACTACATATTCTCTGCTCGACAAACTAAGACAAGAAAAGAGTCATGTAACAAACACAATGACTGGAGTAAATACTTTAACATTTGACCAAGTTATCAGCATTTGAACTCTGTCACCTTACAACTATTCAAGTCTATAATATGGCTTAAAATACTTAGTGCATTTTCCAGCATGTAATTTGATATATTAAATGGTGTAAAACCGTTGTGTAAACATTTAACTTTTTTCTTAACATATTTCTGTTGAAATGCATTGTTTTTTTTTTTCAATTGATTTAAAAAATAATGAAGAATTTAGTAAACTAACTTTGCCATTATCAGTTAACATGTACATCACTTTAAAACAGGAACTTGTTTCATAGAACTTGAAGTGGTCTCAGGTGGGTTGGTACCAAATATTAGTCAAGGACAGCTGCTGCTGTTTTAAACCCTGATCAGTCCTGATCCAGCAGGCCTACAATTAAAGATGTTTAAA
>NC_068990.1:55022822-55024261 GCF_001194135.2 Octopus bimaculoides | reverse complement strand
CCTTCATTTTGATTTTTATGGCTGGAGGTGATTTTATGGCTGAGGAAGATTTAGTTGCTATTTCTAGTAGTTGAGAAACTGTATAGAGTTCTTTGTTCATGAGTTTTCTCATTAATTCAGACTCAATATAAAAACATTTTTTGGTTTAATTTTGACAATAGCATATTAAGATTTTAGTTGCATGCACGCACGCACACACGCACGCATGTACACACACACACACCCACACACACACACACAATCAGTTTTAGACAGCCAATGCAATGTATTTTGGAATTGGTTTTTAATTTTCAGTATTTCAACCAACACTCTTTTTAAGAATTCATTTTTATACATTTTTTACAATGCTTCTAAAATATTTTACAAGTGTTATATGTATGTATGTATGTATGTATGTATGTGTGTATGTATGTATGTATGTATGTATACATGTATGTATGTATGTATGGATGGATGGATGGATGTATACATGCATGCATGTATTATGTATGTATTTGAAAATGCAGTTTAATTATTTTGTCATAAACAGGGTCTTTTAGAAAACTTCTATTCTGTTTAGTATTATGAGTAAAGATGTAATTACAGAACACACCACTCTGCCAATGCACTTAGTAACACTGGTCAAGGCTGATCTAAACCACTCCATTGCTAATGAGAAGACATTAGGACAACATCTGTGTAGCTGGCGGATACCACATCTGTCTGAATACACTTACTGTATGCAGCAAACTACCTTTGTATTTTTGTTACAGTAGTCATTGCTTACAAATGAAACCTGCATTCATTGGGCTTATGCAAGCCTTGGCTCTATGTTTTACAGTACATTTGTAAGGACTAGGAACCTCTGATCATATTCTCTCTGTTTCTGACAAGAAACAAAGCAATACAAATTTTGAGCAAAATTAAACATTTAAGCAATCAACTAGATGACTGGTTGGATTTTTAACTCTGCATGCATTAAAAAAAATTTACTACCAGTACATGTCACTAAAATTCCACTAAAAATTGCTGTACCCAAACACTTAGACATTGGTATAAAACCATACTACAGAAGTACACATATCACCATTTAATTTTCAATCAATTTAATTTTTTTGAGTTCTTTCCATTGCTCTTTTTGACAATAATTGTTGCTTATGTTCTTTTTTTTTCTTCTCATTTTGAGTTTAATTTCCATTGATTAAAGATTATTTTTGACTCACAACAGTATTTTAGCTCTAACACTGTGTGATAAAGAAGCTTGCTTTGCAATCATGTGGTTTTAAGTTCAGTCCCATTGCACAGTAACTTAGGCTAGTGTCTTCTTCTGTAGCCTTGAGCTGACCAATGCCTTGTGGATGAATTTGGTAGACAGAAACTGTGTGAAAACCTGTCATGTGTGAGCGTGTGTGTGTGTGTGTGTGTGTGTGTGTGTGTGTGTGTGTGTGTGTGTGTGTGTG
>NC_068990.1:55018092-55022757 GCF_001194135.2 Octopus bimaculoides | reverse complement strand
CCCCACCCCACTGATTGATAACTGGTGTTGGTTTGTTTATGTCCCTATGAATTAGCAGATCTTTAAAAAATAAGCGCTGGGGTCAACTGGTTTGACTAAACATTTTAAGATGGTGTCCCAGTATGGCTGCAATCCAATGGTTGAAACAAGTAAAAGATAAAAAAAGAAAGTGTGGAGTGAAAGCTTTTGAGGAGGCCAGAATGACACATGCAAGACTCAAGAGAGATTTAAAGAAGAATTTTGTGATCAAGAAGGTGAATCTCAGTGATCTTTTTGTGTACACAGTTTGTGACAGACCACGCCTTTCTTTTGCTGGGCTCAAATCTCATTTGTGGACCCATGAAAAACAAACCTCTACCAACTACTCTGCCTATATATCTGTGCATACCTTTTATTGCCGTGTATGTCATAAGGTCTACAAATCTAAGGAAGGCCTCAAAAGACATTTTAAGATCCACAGAGATCAGAACTTAACTGCAGCCCTTGGTGGCCCAGATCAGATATGCAATCTGTGTGGGTGTCTTTTCAATACATTGTCTGGTTTAAAAAGCCACATCAGATCCATGATGGATCTAAGGTGTAAGTACAAGAGGTGGTCAGATTCTGCATAAGGTGTAAACAACCACCATACACACACACACACACACACAAATATATATTCATAGAGAGAGAGACAGTTGTGATGTGAAGGAGGAAAAGAAATAAGCAGAGAGAGAATTACAGTAGTCTTACCTGTCTATCTGGAAGGGTCACTCACAACTTCTGCCACTGTACCGTCTATCTATGTGGAAGGGGTCGCTCACAACGTCCATGTGCTCCGTCTGCTGTCATACCATTGAACAGGTCTGCTCTCATACGCTGTCCACTGCCAACTGACTGCTCTGCCTCGCCAACCCCACATGCCCACCACAGCCTTTCCTGTGGGACCCACAGGCCCCACTTCTGACAGGACATGCATACTCCCTCACTTCCGGTCCTTCCCTACAACACCAGATGCCCCCTCTGATCTGAAGATCATTCAACCAACTTGCCAACACCCTCTCCTCAACCTTGACCACATGCTTTAACTTGTCTCGTAATCAGCCAACCAGTGAGAACGGCATTGCTCCCTCTGCAACTGCCGTGGAACTTCAGGACTGACCCCAGATCCTGGCATGTTGCTGCTGGCTTCATCCTCTTGTCCATTACTATTGGCTCCATCCTTCAATGCATTGATGATCCTGTGCACATTCAAAACATGACATGGCATACCATCTACAGACATATTGTTCCTCGAATTTACAGAGGTTACTGTCCCCTTCCCCCTCTGTGATGTGCACTGCACATTTCAGGGTTTAACCCAGACTTCTTCCCTGACCTGCACAAAGGCATGCTCTTTCTCTTCTGTGGGTTGCAGCGATGCAGTACATGGCTGTCTCCACTTGTACTTGAATATTGCCCTGTGTAGCACTGACTCCTCAGCCTGTCCCAATATGGGCGACATATTATACCAAAAAAATGGCCTCAACTGGTGAGATGTGGTCCCTCTCTGCTATGGTCTCGACGGTGTGATGATGCCTCTCCACAACCCCATTGCTAATTGGCCAGTATGCTGGCCAGAAGAAATGGCTGACATGCCACTTGTCGAGCATTTCCCTCAGCACCTCTGAGTGTAACACAGTGCCATTGTCCACAAGCAACTCATTCTAGGAATATCTCATTTAGTATTCTTGTGATTTCCTCTGCAGTCCCTGTCTTCATCTCCCTCCATATGGCCAACTGCCCTGGTCCGCAGTTGACCATTGAGAGGTATGTTCCCTGCCAGTAGTCTGCTGCCAGTCATTTCCAGTTGTGTTCCACTGGAATGCTTCCTGCCTCATGCACACCCGGAGTGGGGTCAATGGACTGGCACCTGTTGCAGCTCCCAACTACTCTCTGCACACTCTGCTTGGTCAGATCAGAGTCAACTTTCCTGGCTCGGAACAGGGTCCTGTCCACCCCCATGTAATGCGTGGTATGCAGTCTCCTCAGCTCTGAGTCATTCAGTTGACACTCTGCAGCTACTCCTTGCTCCAGATCCTCCTGCACCGGCAACCAGACTTTCTTTACTCTGGTCAGGATGGCCGCTCTATTTCCCTCAGAGGGCACAAAAATTACACTCAGCCTCAGCTCAAACTTGGCAGCTATCTCACCCAGAATTCCCAAATGGTATCTTATCAACATCTCTGCACCCTCTTTGGTTTGTACCCTTCACTCGCTGGTGACCACTGATCCCACCCATCTAAGTACAGTGGCCGAATCGGTCTGGATCTTGATGGTACGCAGCCCCCACCTCAGGGCCAGGTTCAGCCCCTTCAACACAGTATCCAGCTCCGCCACGTTGATGTGGTTGCAGTTGTCCTTCTTCCTGAGCCAGGCCACATCTTCCTCCATGACATCTCCAATTTCCAGGACAACCCGCGTTGCTATGCTGCTAGCATCACACCACACGATCCCATTCTTCAATTTCGGCACATACCAGTTTCCTCTTGCTGGGTCCTCTGCAGTCACTCTCTCCAAAACTTCCTGCATCATGGCAGTTGTCTTCTTGCCCACTTTGTCACTCCACCTCACTCTTTCAGCTCACCTCTTGACGAAGCTGCATGCTGTCCAGAGCCATTCTGCAATTGGGTAGTATCCCAGCAGCTTCCCACACACACAAAACAGTTCTTGCCGTTTCGTCTTAGTGCTCAGTTCTGGGATCTCATTCCCTCTCCGAAACACCAACCTTATCTCTCTGTAGTTTGAATCCCAGTGCAGCTCATCCTTCCATCGCCTCTGGTGGTTTGGCAGTTAGCCCAAAACTCTTCAGGTGACTTATGACCTCCTTTGCTCACACTATGCTCTTGTCCACCAGGATGTCATCAATATAGGAATTGGTGGCTCTTTTCACTTTGTCCGTCTTTCCCAGGTTGGTTTTGAGAATTGTCGCCATAATCTTTGGTGCTGAATTCAGCCCCAATCCCAACCTGGTCAGGCAGTATGTCCAACCCTTGTACCTTACTTGCTGATATTTCCACAGTCTCTCAGTTACATGCTGCTGCAGGTATGCTGACTTCAAATCAACAATTGTGGATGCCCCTATCATCTGCCTCCACTCTCTCAAGGTTTCGCTGTAAATGTCTGTGGCTTCACGGTACAATATGTGGTTGTTCAGCTCTCGGAAATCTAATACCAGCCTGACTTTATGCTTTGTCGGTTGCACCACTGCCATCAATGGTAGCACTCCACTCTCCTCTTTCTCCTTCCAAGTGATCAAAATGCCTTCCTTGATCCACCGTTCCACCTCTCCCTTGAACTCACTTTTGGCATCCCCTTTTAGGGTATGCTGTTAGCAGCCTACTGCATTTTTCAACGTCGGAGGATCTCCCTTTCAATACCATTCTACTGTCCACTGCTGACCATTGAACACAGCCCAAAAATCCTTGTCTGTAATGGTGTGTGTAGCATATTTTTCTTCGCAGCTCTCACCACTCTCTTGTCCTGGACTCACGGCACATAGCACCCCACATCACCAGCTTCATTGACCGTGATACCTCCCAAACAGACAATGGCGTCCATCCCCATCACCATATCGATTCCATCCGCCACAAGGGCTCATGATACCTTTTCCTCCACCACAACGTCCACTACTGGCAACGACTGTATATGTGCCTCTATTCTTTTGACGGGATGACTACCAGCATAGTAGTCTCCCTTAAACCGTTTCCTTGAACACATTCACGAGTGATGTGGCCTGTTTGTCAGCATCGATAGCAAATTATTCCAGGTTTGGGTTCTTTGCTATCTCTCATCATATGCGAACCCTGACACCAAAAATACTGCCTTTGAAGGGTTGCACTAGCCTGAGATATTACCTCTCCCATCACCATGGAGTGAATTTTCGGCAGCTTTTGCAGTTCAACCGACATGTGGTCATGAAATCCAGTTACAAATGTTAATTTAACTGTTTGTTCCAGTGCTTCATCATTGTATCCTACAAGTTTGGCCAGTCTCCTGATTTTGTTGGCAAACACATCAACCTGTTCACCCATCCACTTCACTTTCCCCAGTCGACCATATGCCATGAATGGCCACACTTCTATTTTTTCTGTGTTTCACTGGCCCTTCTCCTCCATTTCCAGGTATAGTGCCAATGCCGATCCATCAAGGTACAATGGTATGAAACTCGCTAGGTCATCTATACTGTGGAGTTTTGCCACCAATTTAATTTTTATCAACCTAGTGGCGACGTCTCCCTTGCTGCAAAATAGCCTAATCCTCTTGTTTGAAACGCAAAACCATACCCATCATTTTCCTTTTTTTTTTTTTTGAGCCGAAATAGCTTGTGATGTGAAGGAGAGAAAGACGGAAGCAGAGAGAGAAATACGGTTGTCTTACTGTTATATGGACTGTTAGATATGGAATTCGTCTGACGTTCCGTGTGTCACGTGGTTCGTCTGAGTTCATTGTTTCATTGTTGTTGTCTTGTGGGACTGTCGTAGTAAAATGTCATTGACATATATATGGCGGACATGACTTTTGTTTATTCATAACGAACATTGGGTGAGTGCGTTCTTTGTATGTAATTGAACAATAAATGTAATAATTAAATTGTATAACTCGTTGTGTTATCTCTACGAGTCACCCGAGGGAAACATAACACTT
>NC_068990.1:55012437-55015738 GCF_001194135.2 Octopus bimaculoides | reverse complement strand
AATTCGTCTGACGTTCCGTGTGTCACGTGGTTCGTCTGAGTTCATTGTTTCATTGTTGTTGTCTTGTGGGACTGTCGTAGTAAAATGTCATTGACATATATATGGCGGACATGACTTTTGTTTATTCATAACGAACATTGGGTGAGTGCGTTCTTTGTATGTAATTGAACAATAAATGTAATAATTAAATTGTATAACTCGTTGTGTTATCTCTACGAGTCACCCGAGGGAAACATAACACTTACCTATCTATCTGGAAGGGTCACCCACAAAGTCTACATGCTCTGTCTGTTGCCGTACTGCCTATCTATCTGGAAGGGGTCACTCACAACATCCACGTGCTCTGTCTGCCACCATACCATCTAACAGGTTTGCTTTCATATGCTGTCCACTGCCAACTGACCATTCCACCTCGCCGACCCCACATGCCCACCGCAGCACTTCTGGTGGGCCCCACAGGCCCTACTTCAGACAGGACGTGCGTACTCCCTCACTTCCGGTCCTTCCCTACAACACAGCCTGGCTCATAATACCACAGCCTCTATTTATAATATAGAAACATATATTTAATATAGTTAATGTATCTAATTTGTTTATCCACATAATTGCCTTTGTATCTGCTCAACTTGATCCTTCTTACAGTCATTCTTTATCTGGCAGAATATCAATTCCCTGTAAGGACACCGGGGTCTAATTTTGCCAGCTCTGGTCAAACTGTCCAACCCATGCCAGCATGGGTAATGGACATTAAATGATGATGATATAGTGTGTGTGTCTGTATGTATATATAGTCTAATTATGTGTAGAGCACACCATTGGTTTTCAGTTAATGATATACAGTAATACCGTCAAATGCTTTGCAGTTTAATATGAAAGCTTTTAACAGAACAACTCCAGCTTAACCCAAATAGCAGTTTCCTTCTCTACTGCCACAAAGTGAATGCCTTTGCATGTTGCGTTCATTTATCACTGCACTGAACCAAGTTATGGTAGACTAATCATACTGAAATTATTTCATAACTTTTACCTGAAAAACCTGTTTGGTGAGGACTTGATATTGCTCTACACCCTTATGAAGGCAAACATTGGCTCTTTGTTAAACCATGCATAGTATGTTCTAAATTGCTAATGCATACAACTTAGTTTGTTATTCCTGATTAATAAATACCTGTGGTTTTCCTGAATGAAAGTACATAGCTCCAAATAGAGAGCCACTTTTATTAGCCAATATTTAAATGAGTTTCCATTAGTTTCAATAAGTATTCAGTTGTTTAATCAACTAAACCTCTTACTTATTGAATTAGCATGTAAATGGCTGAGTATTCCACAGTCACATGTACCCTCAAACACAATTAAGGTGATACAGAGAAGGCCAATCAGATGGATTGTACCTACTGATACAATCCATCTGATGGGCTTCTGTGCAATTTTTGTCTACTTGGTTTCCCTCTGAGAACCTATGATGAGCTTCTTTCAGATTCCATCTGCCAAATCCAATAAAAAGGCTTTGGTTGGTGTGAGGCTATAGTAGAAGACTCTTGCCCAAGGTGCCATGCTATGGCTAATAATAAAATTCATAACAACTTTATAAACTCTCCTTTTTTGGTCCAATTCTAACTTAAATAATTTAGAATATTTTCAGAGTGTTTATCCATAAATCGGATCAGCTTATAGAATTAAGCTGTTAAAAATTTATTCTTATTCAAACATGACAACTGTAATCTTTGCCTGTGGTTGTTACATGTATGTATTGTTTTATATGAATGTGATTATGGTTGTACTTGTGTATGTGTGTGGTCTACATACAAATGTATGCATAAACACACACACACACACACACACACACACACACACACGCATGTGTGTTTGCGTGTCTGTGTGGACTATGGATACTGCAGTTTACTGTATACTAAAGTAGCATCCAGTAATCTTAGTGTCAATTTCAAATGATTGGCTTGAATATATTTAATAAAGAACAGAATAGTATGATATTACAAATAACACTTGGCTTTAACCATTTCTAGTAGAATTTGATCAGGACAAACTTTATATTGCTGAATTTTTTTATATCAACTTGAAAGAATCAATGTGATAATTACTTGAAACCTTACATTCAAAATACTTCGTAAAGTTGGTCAATACAATATGGTAATTTTGGCATGAAATCCTAAACAGTCTTGTATCATGCTTTTTTTGCTTTCAGGAATCAAATTTTGATCCTAAATTTTCTGAAATTCAAACAGGGGTAAGTAACTTCAGTGTAGTAGTGAAGTATGTGTAGCATTAGTCAATATAGTCCTTGAACACAAGCTTTAATCTGTTACACGTTCTAATTCTATTGTTGCTCTTCACACAAGCTTTCTCCCTCTGTTTAGAACACTTCAGCACATTTAGAACACTTCAATTAGTCATATGATATAATTTTTAAAATCCTTTTGTTACCATATTTCTGTTAAAATATATTGCCTTTGTTCCAATTAATTTTGAAAATAACAAAGAACTTAATAAAATAATTTTGTCGTTTTTATAATGTGTTTGAAGCATAAATTTAAATGGAAAGTTTGAATTTGGATCACTTAAAACAGTAAATCCATATAATGGAACCAAAGGCAATCTCAGATAGATTTGTATCAAAAGGGTTAGTTTGAGTAAAAAGGGATTGTCTATAATTCACAACCTATTCAATGTAACAGCTTAATATTTTTCTACACTCTCCCTACAGAAGTTACATGTTTTAAGACCTAAATACAAGCCTCCATGATAATAAAAATAAGGGAATGGCTGCAGTTACAACTGACAGTGAAAGGTTTCACTAACTATTTCTATACCAGACGTCTGGCATAGAGGACTGATTACCACTGTCATTGGACACTAAACTTGGCTTGCGAAGACCTGTTTGGGCAAGTGAAAGCAAAATCGTGATGGCACCAAAATTGTGATGGCACCTGTACCAGTGGAGCGCTAAGAGCACCGTCCGAGCGTGATCGTTGCCAGAGCAGCTGTCTGGCTTCCATGCCAGTGGCACGTAAATAACACCATTTGAGCATGATCGTTACCAGCATCGCCTTCCTGGCACTTGTGCCGGTGGCTCGTGAAAAGACATTGGAGAGAGGTTCTTGCCAGTGCCGCTAGACTAGCTCCTGTGCAGGTGGCACGTAAAATACACCATTTTGAGCGTGGCCATTGCCAGTACCGCCTGACTGGCCTTCGTGCCGGTGCACGTAAAAGCACCCATTACACTCTCGGAGTGGTTGGTGTTAGGAAGGGCATCTAGCTGTAGAAACTCAGCCAAATCAGATTG
>NC_068990.1:55011969-55012427 GCF_001194135.2 Octopus bimaculoides | reverse complement strand
CATAAGTTCTGTCCAAATTTTGAATAAAGATATTTTCGGTGAGAAAATGTTAATTTCAAAACTAGTTTGCAAAGAACTTTGTATATATTTATGTAATTTTCACTTGTCTTGCCCGTATACGTTTTGTTTCTTTGCTAAATTTCCTTTGAGAACAATTTGGTCTTAGTAGACACATTACCTGTGATCTTCTTCTAGCACATTAACAGTCCACCTAGTGGTCTCCTGAAGCCATGACAGAAGCCATGATAGATCGTTGACCAAACACCATTCAATTTTTTTTCTCTGTGTTTTTCTCCTTGTTTTCTCCGTATTCTTTCTGTTGAAGAGCGTAGCTCGAAACGTTAAAGACTTTCTGTATTCCCGAGCGTCAAACTAATACATCCTTTTGTTGTTTACACCACCTGTCCTCGTCTGTTGTTGTTATTTTTCGTACATACATATATATATATATATATATA
>NC_068990.1:55006233-55010942 GCF_001194135.2 Octopus bimaculoides | reverse complement strand
ATATAAGGTAGCAGGTGGGCAGGATCATTAGCATGCAAGGCAAAATATTTGGTGACATTTTATTCATCTTTACATTCTGAGTTTAAATTCTGCCTAGGTTGATTTTGCCTTTCATCCTTTTGGGGGTCAATAAAATAAGTACCAGTTGAGCTCTGGGGTCAATGTAATTGACTTACCATCCCCAAAATTGCTGGCCTCGTGCCAAAATTTGAAACCAATATTATAACAGATAAAAACAGTACAGTAATCCCTTGACTATTGCTGGTGTTACGTTCCAAAACCTCCCACAAAAATAATTATAATTTAAAACAATATAAATACCTATCGGCCGCAGAAACTCGTGATGTACTGAGGAGTCTGCAATATGAATTTACATATATTAGCCAGAAAAGTCTGCAATATACTGAGTATGCAAGAGGTGAACTGCGATATGGTGAGGGATTATTGTATTTGCCTATCTCATAAAAATACCACTCACTTTCAGTTATTACAACAATCTAAGTTGTCAAAAGAATTGAATCTATGTCATGTTGTAACTAATTTTCTTCATAGATAATGATATATGTCAAATAGTCAGCACTCGACTTTTATACAATGTTAATAGGTGCATGTTACACAATCTATCACGAAAGGTATCTCATAACAAGTTCTAAATAAGGCAAGCCCTGATATAGTGTATTAGTAATGGTTTGAGATCAGAGATAAAAAATTTTTTTTTTTCCATTTTTGGTGTAAAACAAAATATCAAAATAGCAAAACGGCTTTTAGTCCTTATATGAAGGTGTGTGTGTGTATGTGCAGGCACAATGGCCCAGTAGTTAGGGCAGCGAACTCGCGGTCATAGGATAGTGGTTTCGATTCCCAGACTGGGCGTTGTGAGTGTTTATATCTTCCCAGTTTGTGTATAGAAAAGCAGCAAATTAAGGAATACAGCTTCATTTTTATGGAAAATCAATAATAAATAGCAGGTGGGTTCTGTATAAGCACTCAGCTACAGTCCAGGTTCAGGCTAACCACACTGAGTGGTAAAAAGTACCTAGGATTACTTAGGGTGAATAATCCTACTGTTATTCTTCCAGTGGGTAAATCCTGGATTCACACTTCACTGGATTATGAATATTTTTGGGTGTGTAAATCCAAAATAATTATAAACAATACAGAGACTAGTACATCTTCATATATTTTCCTTTTCCTTTTCTTTTTATAGTTAATTAAACAGCATAATTGGTTCATATGACCAACATATGTTTCTGCTGCATCAAGAATATGCAGTTGCATTTGTAACCATCTATTTTTGGCTATGCGCCTACATTCAGGGTCTATCCACAAATGTGATTTGAAGCAAACTGATTTTATCAATGAGTGGTTAACATATTTCACTACTCTAATATGGTTTTAGATATAAAAAGAAAGTGAGGGAGAGATTTAGAAACTATATATGGCTATAAAGGTTTACTTCATATTCAACTCCATTGTGCCCTCGGGTTTAAGGATGAAATTGAGAATCGTCTCAGCAGACTGAATGAGACCAAGACCAGTGTACAGAGAGCTGTCATAACCAGACTTTGGTATGGCTCAGCATTGTGGGTCATCTATTGGCACTACCTATAATTCCTTGAATGATTTGATTTTATCAGCACTGCCTTTGTGTCATCCTCAGCATTGACTGGAGTGATTTTGTCACTAATATTGAGGTCCTAGAGCAGGCAAAGTCACCAGCATTGAAGCATCTCTGCAGAAGACACAGCTATTCTGGGCAAGACATTTCACCAGGATGGAGGATCATTGACTTCCCAAGATTATACTGTATGGCAACCTCTTCTCTAATTGTAGTGAGAGAAAGGCACCAAAAATGAGGTACAAGGACTCCCTAAAGAAATCCTTTGGTTCCTACCACATTGATTATCACCAGTAAAAAAAAAAAAAGTAAAGTTACCTTTTCAAGTTGTACCAACTCATAAGGGTCAGTTTCCTTGTTTCATGGCGTATAAATTTCCCGCCTGGACAGGGTGCTAGTCTGTTGCAGAATTACTCATTTTTGCCAGCTGAGTGGACTGTAGCAACATGAAATGAAGTGTTTTGCTCAAAAACACAATACATTGCCCAGTTCAGGAGTTGAAACCACAGTCTTAAGATCATGAGTCCAACACCCTAACCACTAAGCCACATGCCTCCACTGATCACCACCAGTGGCCTGTTCTTACTGCTGACTGTGAAGCCTGGAATCTCACTGTCCACTGGCACTTTGCCTTGGCCAGTCTGTTATCAACTTTCTTGTTGATTTTGGTGTCTGACGAGATGGTGTACCTTAAGTGTATCCATAATTGGGGGTGGAGGAAGCATCTGACCTGTGCATACTGAATATCCTGCTCCCTCCACACCTATTTTATACCTTCCCATCTCTCAACATTGCTTCTCCAGCCTATGCATTCTAAATCCTCTGTAACTCCATCAGTCATATCCTATTTCTTCTCCTTCCTCTATCCTTCCAAATCATGATACTTGAGTGGGAAGGGAAGAAACTGCACTCTTGTAACCTTCACTCGCTCTCCTCATGTCCTCTCACACCAAATTTTCTTCTATTCACTTTCCATAAATTTTACTTTGAGAAAATGCTCCTTGTCCTTTTCACCCCCTGTTACACTCTCCACTACCAACCTCTCACAACAACAAACCTGATCTTCCCATCATACTGTAACACCTAAGGTCACCACTCTCTCTCTCCTATACTATCATCAGGCGGTGGGGCTGTGACACCTTTGACCTCACCAGTACAAGCAGGATGAAAAATATATCCAGTACCTTTGAAAGCAGTTGGCAAATCAAGCAGAGGCATTATGATGGATTTACAAAGGCAACAACCAATCTTAAAAACAATTGGATTTTACTCACAAAGTATTGGAATCTTATATGTATACCATTCTGCCTAAACAATGGATTTACAAATACAATATCTCTACATTCACTCTCAATTTCCTGTCTTAACTAAACTAACTATTACTTAACCATCTTCTCACACCATCTCTGATGAACGGATATAATAAATATCCTGGAAACAGCTGTAAGACATTCTATTTATAAATGTTCTATATTATACACAGCCTCGGTTTTATATATATATATATATAGGATTTACTTTTCGTAATGAGATAAAAAACCAAGGCTGTGTAGATTTTAGAACATTTATAAATAGGTCTTACAGCTGTTTCCAGGATATTTACTATATCCCTTCATTGGAGACGGTGTGAGAAGATGGTTAAGTAATAGTTAATTTATCTTATCTAAATTAACTATTGCTTAACCATCTTCTCACACTGTCTCCGTTGAAGGGATATAATAAATATCCTGGAAACAGCTGTAAAACCTTCTATTTATAAATGTTCTAAAATCTACACAGCCTTGTTTTTTTTATCTCATTACGAAAAGTAAATCTTTATATACACACACACTGATATACAACCTATGTTGGACTCCTTATTCGCATAATCACCGAACCTGGAGCTTAACTATGGTCTATCCATAGCACTAACTCAGCATTACCTGATATCTATGGGTCTCACTGACACCACTACCGCTCATAACCTCCTTCTCTCTCTCTCTCTCTCTCTCTCTCTATATATATATATATATATATATATATATATATATATATATATATATATATATATATATATATATATATATACACAAAAATATATATGAATAAATGTAAAGATAAGCAAGTTAGGCAAGTGTCAATATAGTTCGATTCCCACACTGGCCTGTGTGTTGTGTTCTTGAGCCAGACACTTTATTTCACATTACTCCAGTTCATTCGTCTGTAGAAACAAGTTGCAACACCACTAGTGCCAAACTGTATCGGTCTTTGCCTTTCTCTTGGATAACACCATTAGTATGGAGAGGGGAGGCTGGTAAGTATGAGCAACTGCTGGTCTTCCATAAACCTTTCCTGGACTTGTGGCTCGGAGGGGAACTTTCTAGGTGCAATCCCATGGTTATTCATTACCAAAGGGGGTCTTTACCCTTATATATGTGTGTGTGTGTGTGTGATGACTTTTAGTTGAGTAGCTGGTGATAAGATGCATATGTTTGTTTTGATAAGATTTTTGTTATTGTGACGTTTATGTTCTTGTTTATATGTTCCAGTTTGTTTGTTTATTCTTGAGTGTAGCTTAATGTACTTCACCAGATCAATGTTATCTCCCTTTGTTGTTCTTGTTGTTTGGTATGGGACTGGGTTTAGTGTTAATTGTTTCTATTGTCTCCTAATGTTATTTTTGTGTTTATTTTTAGTTTTATATTTTATTGGGTCTAATCAAAGTTTTGCTTTACTATTTGCATTGGTTCATTAGAAATGGAGAGGCACACACGATTTACTGGGTTAGGTGTTAACTAGTAATTACATTACAGTAAGTTTGTCACACACACACACACACACTCACTTGCATGTTTATGAATACAAGCTTCCAAGCATAGGACATGGTGATGCACAGTGGAATTGATATACAATCTCTAGTTGACTGTATATTTCTTAAAATTTTAAAATTCAACCATGTAGTTGTGTGTATGAGTGTCTGTGAGAGAGAGAGTGAGACTATATGTATATGTGTGTGTGTGCATTTGTGTGAGACTCTCACTCTCTCTCTTTTTACATACATACATATACATATATATATATATATATATATATATATATATATATATATATA
>NC_068990.1:55003574-55005875 GCF_001194135.2 Octopus bimaculoides | reverse complement strand
GTGTGTGTGTGTGTGTGTGTGTGTGTGCAGAGATAGATAGATGTGTATGTATAAGCATGCGCGTGCACGCACACACTCACACACACAGGTACATGCATAATAAAATGTTTTTGGCTTGGATTAATTTTGTAATTGTTTTTTTTTGTTTTCTTCTTTGATGGCCTCTCGGTTAAAGAGCTGGAAACTCAGTAAACCAAATTAAATAACAAAATATAGTACTGAAGCTACTGATGTTATTACTATAATCTTAGCTAAGTTAAGCGGGAGAATTGTCAAAACCATGTGACAAATTGATAATTGAGTCACCTAAAGAAAGTTGAGAAAGTAGTAGTTCATGTAGAAGATAGACAGATAGTGAAAGAAAGCAAGATAGAGAGAGAGAGTGGGAGTAGAGTGAAAGAAAGCAAAGGGGGGAGGAGAGAGAGTGACATAGAGAGAGGAAAAGTGTATGTTATCAATAAGGGATCGTGCTTAACTTGCTCTGTTATGACAGTAATCTTATAGTATACTTTTGTCATTAATGATTCAAGTCACAAGTAACTTATCGACCGAGACAGGTTTCATACACCTACTACAACATTCTTCCACAGGCTGATAAGTTTTTTTGTTTAAGGCAGTTCAACTAACTTAGTATATTTAATTATACTTCAATTTATTTCTTTGACAAATAAACAACTTTTCTTTAAGTTTGATTTAAGAAATTGTAAATCCATTAATGAGATAGAAGCTAAGGTAAATATCAGTGTACGCATAAAGACAAATACACATACTTTCTGTAATAACAACGACAATAACACTGATAAACATAATAAGAACAATAAGAATGGACTTTAGCTATGATCAAACACCAATTTTATCTGAAGAAGATATTAAAACGAAATTGCCAAAAGACGAAACTGAATCAGAATCATGTCAAATAGAAACCAAAACAGTTTCTGAAGCTTTACCTACACAAACTATTTCAAGTGAAGAGGCAGAGTTAAGTTTTGAGCAGCTTGGATTTAAAAATGGATCACAAACAAATGTGGAACATGATAGTCCTAAGGAAAGATTCTTGCCAGAGTTGAAACATGGAGATGAACCAATGTTTCAGACCCTTTTGAAGCACATTGATCCAGAGGAAGAATCAGAGCTGAATTTCAAACAGAAAGATGAACCAGTATATCAGACATTTTCTGAAGAAAATATTCTAAACAAAGAACTAGGGTTGAATTTTGAACAACAGGAATATAAACCAGTGTATCAGACGTTTAATGAAGAAACCATTCCAAAGGAAGGATTGGAACTGGATTTCAAACAAGAATTTAACACAGTATATGAAACATTTCAAGAAATTATTCCAAAAAAAGGACTGGCACTGGATTTCAACCAACAGGAAGACAAACCAATATCACAGACATCTGATGGAGAAACAAGTCCAAAGGAAGAGCAAGGGTTGGATTTCAAACCACAGGAAGATAAACCAGTGTTGTTGACATTTGCTGAAGAGAACATTCCAAAGGAAGATCTAAAGTTGGGTTTCAAACAAGAAGAAGATAAAATAGTATATCAGACATTTCCTGAAGAAAGTATTGCAAAGAAAGAACTAGGACTAGATTTCAATCAAGAAGAAAATAAACCAAAATCATTTGGTGAAGAAACTATCCCACAGGAATATGTAAAGTTGAATTTAAAACAAGAAGAAGATAAACTAGTATCCCAGACATCTGCTGAAGAAAGTATGTCGAAGGAAGAGCCAGGACTGGATTTCAATCAAGAAGAAAATAAACAAGAATCTCAGACATTTGGTGAAGAAAGTATTCTGAAGGAAGAGCTGGGACTAGATTTCATTCAAGAAGAAAATAAACTAGAATCTCAGACATTTGGTGAAGAAAGTATTCTGAAGGAAGAGCTGAGACTGGATTTCAAACAAGAAGAGGATAAACCAGTATCTCAGACATCTGCTGAAGAAAGTATTCCGAAGGAAGAGCTAAGACTGGATTTCATTCAAGAAGAAAATAAACCAGAATCTCAGTCATTTGGTGAAGAAACTATCCCACAGGAATATGTAAAGTTGAATTTCAAACAAGAAGAGGATAAACCAGTATCTCAGACATCTGCGGAAGGAAGTATTCTGAAAGAAGAGTCAAGACTGGATTTCAATCAAGAAGAGAATAAACAAGAATCTCAGACATTTGGTGAAGAAAGTATTCTGAAAGAAGAGCTGGGACTGGATTTCAATCAAGAAGAGAATAAACCAGAATCTCAGACATTTGGTGAAGAAAGTATTCCGAAGGAAGAGCTGGGACTGGATTTCAATCA
>NC_068990.1:54990106-55003380 GCF_001194135.2 Octopus bimaculoides | reverse complement strand
ACATTTGGTGAAGAAAGTATTCCGAAGGAAGAGCTGGGACTGGATTTCAATCAAGAAGAAAATAAACCAGAATCTCAGTCATTTGGTGAAGAAAGTATTCTGAAGGAAGAGCTGGGACTGGATTTCAAACAACAAGTATCTCAGACATCTGCCAAAGAAAGAATTCCAAAAGAAGAACTGGGACTGGATATGAAAAACCAGGAAGGTAAATCAGTATCCCAGACATCTTCTGAACAAACCATACCATTGGAAGAACGATTGCATGAAGATAAATCAGTGACTCAAGCTGTTTTTCAACATAATCTGCCAAATAAAGAACCAACTCTGGATATAGGAAAAAAAGAGAAGCCATTCTATGGGGCAGCCACTATTGAGGCTTCTTATGAAGGAGAAATTAAGAAAAGGAAAGAAGTAGAAGCTTTAGCTAATGCTGAAGTACCATCTAGTAAAATGTCCCCCCATAATGAAAGGGGTTACTCAGAGTTACAATCACCACAAGAAAGCTCACCTCAAGATGCAGAAGAATTTCAAAGCCAAATCAGGCCTTCCACATTAGAGCAAGTGAGTCCAAGAGAATATTTTAATGACAAAAATGCTATTTGTGATGAAGGTGTTATGGATGCAGTACAAACCATGCAACAGAAATCTGATGCTGAGATAGAATCATTAGAAAAGGAAATTGAAAATTTAACTAGTCTACCAATTAGAATTTTGCACAAACCAAAAGATACTAATCGATATACTCCTGTTGATGAATCTTATTCATCTAGTTCTGAAGAAGAGGAATCTCCAACAAAACATAATTACTCAAAAGAAATCTCTTCAGATCAAAGGGAAAATTCAAAGGTAAGAATTTGTATAGCATAACAAATATGAACTATCATGCCTATAAGGAGATGAGCGAGAGAACTTCTTTATGTAATAATTTTAGATAAAAATCATGATAACAGTTTGTATAAATATAAATTGTAATGTATTTTAGTTCTAATTTTCAATTTAGAATAACATCATTAGGAATCTTGAAAAAATTTTACTTGAGAAAAGCTTATAAAAATATAGGATAGTTCATTCATTTAAAAACATCTTCCAACACAACAAATTTTCTATCACATAAACATGATCCTATACAAAGTAGTAGTATTCTCCACTCTATGACACTATGTATTAGAAATATCTGTTACATGTAAACATTCTAGATCACATAACTGCCCGAAATAACTCAGTCAAACTGATACAACCACTAACAGTACAACAGTACAATTACTTAAACACCAAAGTACTGAGTACTGTCATTTAGGTTTCTTTTATGAAGACTATTGATTCTCTAAACTAACATGTTGCATACCACCTTCAAGCAACCTCATTCAATTTACTCACCTCTTCTCACATCAACCTTATGATTTCTCATTTCTGAAACTCTGTATCACATTCTTAATTTTCAAAACTATAACCTTTGTAACTTCTTCACTATCTGTTTTACATGCAGCAAACATCCTGTAGAAACTCAACTTGAACATAAGTTGCATTGACCTAACCCTATCAGGGATGGGGTTTGAAAAGATCAAGAGTACTACTACTAGTCCAGTACAAAAATATTTGTGCTGCACCGATTCCTCTTAGCTTCTCATAATAGGGAATAAGTTTTTGATGAAATTTTTCTAAGTCCTTATAATTATTAAAAATTTGCATTTCATGAATCTTCCATAGTAGGATGGCTATATTACTATTAATTCTGTTTCGTGCTAGAATTTAAAACCTATATTAATATTATTAATATTATTAATTCTGTCAAGGTTAATTTTATCTTTGAGGTCTTCAACGTCTATAAAATAAGAACCAGTCGAGCACTGGGGTCAATGTAAACAAATTAACCCTCCCCAAAATTGCTGGTCTTGTGCCTAATTCTGAAACCAGCCCTCTACCAGTCGGGCAATGGGATTGATGGATGTTCCGCTTTAGAAATTTATAGAGGATTAGTGGCGGGGAAGTGCAACGACATTTTTTGGGAGACTCTGGGCACTCACAAGAACTGGCTTGTCTGTTCCAGAGGACTTCCAGATAATTTCCAGATGTCCTTGGCCTGGCAGTGCTTCTGGGGGGAGGGAGCGCTACCGGTTCGAGATAAACTCTACAGGCGTGGATGTGCTGTCAGATAGGCTTGTCCAAGGTGCGTGCAGAGTGATGAAATCATTTTGCACACCCTTGTTCAGTGTCCGGGCATTGCTGACTTGTGGGATTATGTCGAACAGCTGCTGTCATATGTTGGATAGATCCATCTGTTGACCGAGTCAGTAGTAATGATTGCCCCACTGCCCTCCTTCAATCGGGCAGTCAAAGCAGTTTTGATTTGCCTGGGGACTGTGGTGAAAGATGTTGTTTGGTGGACAAAGCTGAAAGGCATGAGGACAGATACATTCTTCTTTGGTAGAGCTCTCATTGACTTCTGCAAGTCTCACTTGAAAAGGAAATTGAGAGTGGAGAGGGAAGTGCTGTCCTCGAGTGAGTTTATTGAAAGGTGGGTGAAAGTTGTGAAAATGGCAAGAGTGGATGGTAGGAATTGGAGAGGGCACTTGCTCCTGGGTTTTCAGGGAAATCGCAGGCAGTTGGGTTCTTTGATTATCCCTAGAGGCCTTCCTGTATCAGGAGGGCCACATCTCTATATCATCCTTCCCCGCCACTTTTTAAAAAATTATTTAAAAATCTTTGTATGCTGTGCATATGGCTCTTCTTTTTCAGTGTATACCATGTATACTTTCTTTCTTACCATTTTTTTTATCATTTCATTATATGTAAACCCCCACGCTTTATGTCTGTCTTTATATTGTCCCACTCATCCTTTGCCCTTGTAGCAAATAAATGAAATCATTGTCATCATCATCATCATCATTATTATTATTATTATTATTATTATTATCATTATTATTATTTTTTATTTTATTTTTTTATAACGTGCTTTCACTTCACTACCGAGTGCAGCTCTGTGTGCCTTGGGTATGTGCTGTGGTTTGCTGTGATGCTCTTATGGTTACTGTATTGAAAGTGTTTTGCGTAGGATGTGTGCAGTGCCCAGTAGTGCAATTTTCTGTATGTTATATATATTTGTAAGTCCTGGTGTTTTTGTTATGTATTTGTCTGATTAAGATGACAAGCTGGTAGAATTTTTAGCATGCTAGACAAAATGCTTCATGGCATTTCATCCATCTTTATGTTCTCAGTACAAATTCCACTGAAGGCAACTTTGCTGTTCATCCTTTCAGGGTCGTTGAAATAAGGACCAGTTGAGCATCGGGATTGATGTACTTGACTTACCCTCTCCCTTCAAAATTTCAGATTTTGTGCCTATACTAGAAAGGGTTACTATTATTACTTCCACCTTAGTAAAGGCAGGAGTATTGTTTTCAGTCACATTTGTTTGTTTGTTTTTTTTGTCCATGGACAAGATATCTCAAGAACTGCTGGATGGATTCAGATGAAGCTTTCAGGGATGTTTGGCCTCATGACTGGCATGAACTTATTAGATTTTGGGATCAATCTGGTGGTACTGGACAAGGATTCTGGATTATTTTTCCAGTTTTTTTACTTAATTTTTGAGAGCAGTTGGGTTCATTTTTAGCACTTCCATTTGTGAGAGCAGTCGAGTTTATTACATATATTCTCATTTTAAAAATCATCTCCAGCTAATTGTTGAGAGGATGTTGGTGTTGCCCTGGTGGAGGTTTGCTCTCTGAGTGCTCTTGTTATTATTGTTATTCCTCTTCTTCTTATTATTATAAGGCAGCAAGCTGGCAGAATCATTAGCATGCTGGAGAGAATGTTTAGCAGCATTTTGTTCATTTTGCCATTCATGCTTTTGGGGGGGTCGATGAAATAAGTGTAGATGGATCAAATACCACTAAACATTTTGTTTGGTGTGCTAGCAGTTCTACCAGCTCACTGCCTTAATAACAATAATAATAATAATAATAGTTTCAAATTTTGTCACAAAGGCAGCAATTTTGGGGGAGGGGATGAGTCTATTACATTGACCCCAGTGTTCAACTGGTACTTATTTTATTAACCCTGAAAGGATGAAAGGTAAAATTAAACCCGGAGGAATTTGAGCTCAGAACGTGGTGACTGGGAAATACTGCTAGGCATTTCGTCTGGTATGCTAAGGATTCTGCCAGTTCACTGCCATAATAATAATAATAATAATAATAATAATAATAACCCTTTCTATTAAAGGCACAAGGCCTGAAATTTGGGGATAGGGGACTAGTTGATTACATCAGTCCTAGTATTTCACTGGTACTTAATTTATTGACCTTGAAAGGATGAAAGGCAAAGTCAAACTCAGCAGAATTTGAACTCAGAACATGAAGATGGACAAAATGCTGCTAAGCATTTTGCCTGGTGTGCTATTGATTTTGGAAGCTAACCACCTTAATAATAATAATAATAATAATAGTTATGCAATAACAGGCAGTGGTTCTGATGGCTTGTGATCTTGGAAGTGTTAATATGTACATGTTTTGTCATGGTGTAAAAGAGGAACTACAGCAAGTATTCTGCCCAATACCACAGATTTACTTGTCACTTGACCATAACCAGTTGAGCATGCCCTTAAGTGGCTGGCGATATGTACCTCTCTGATCATGAGTAGGTGTAGTATGTTGAGAGAGATTCTTTGGGGGTTTGAATAATTCACCCCTGGAGATGTGTGTTTCAATCATCATCCTTGACCTTTATTCAGGGTCCTTTTGAGTGGAATGGGCAACTTGACCTGAAGAAAATTTTCACTAGGCGCCCCATTTGCAAAGTCATGCACTGTTTATCTTGATAGGAGGTCACCATGCCACACACATATAGTTATAGTGTACGTGCCTGCTGTATCGTTATCAGACGGGTAGTCATGATGGGTATATTGGTCTTCGTATATTTGTACCCTAACATCACTTCGATGGTGTGTGCTTTTCTCTCATTCAATAGTATTAATAATAATAATATAGAAATTAGCAAAATGTGGAACCTGAAGACTAAAACAATACCTATTGTCATAGGTGCCCTGGGAATGACAGCGAAACGGGCTGATTACTACCTAGCTCAGATACCAGGAAACCCCAAAATGGCTGAAGTTCAAAAGATAGTGCTCATGGGAACTGCCCATATCCTACGTAAAATACTGTCTATGTGATCTCAAATTTTAAAGCAAACACATAATTTTCTTATGGTTTCTTAAACATTCTCTAGAACAACACTATGTACAAATCCAAATATATGGTACCCTAGGCATAACACCTACATGAACTTCTAACATGTTGTCTCTTGAGGTCTCTGGGTGAGACTTGGATCCAACTTGTACAAATGCAAAGCAAAAGTCAAACATAAAATAATAATAATAATAATAATAATAATAATAATAATTATTATTATTATTATTATTATTATTATTATTATTATAAAGTACCAAGACCTAGCCATTGAGTTACAGAGACTATGGAAAGTGCAAGTAAAATGTACCCCTGTAGTCAAAGGTGCATTATAAACTATCCATAAAAATTTGAGCAGATTGATAGAGAAAATAGGTATAAAACCTAGTTTAGTGTACCTCCAGAAAACAGTGTCATTAAGGACACCTGGGATACTTAGGAAGGTTCTTGGCATCTAAAGTTACTTGTTGTAGCCTGATGTTATGAATTTTTCTTTTCCAACAGTTTAATCTGTTGTGCATATGTAAAATGATAACAATATTTTACACATGACAATGATAGATAGGTATGATATAATCATACATATATATAGACACAATAACAATTTACTGAAGTAGCCTAGTTTTACACACAGATGCACACACCCAAATAGACAAGTTGATAAGCAAAAATGTTAAGAAAACTACATTTAATGGAAACATAAAAAGATATAATCACAATGTTTGTGTATGTGTGTGTGTGTATACACACACACACACACACACACACATTATATATATATATATAACACATAACATATAAAATATTTTAATCTCAAATTCTGAATAAGGTTTATGAATACTACTCACAGCAGAAAGATAGTGACGTGTGTGTGTGTGTGTGTATGTGTGTGCTGGTACACATACATAGAAATATGTAAACACATATATGCATCCATAAATATATATCTATATGTATAGGTATGGTGATGCAAACAAGATAGGACTGAAAATATGAGTGAAAGCTTATTTTTGTTAATATTTAGCAGAACCAACAGAGTAAATATTGATAATAATAATAATAATAATAATAATATATATATATATACACACACGCACACACACACACACACACATACACACACACATACACACACATACATACAAACGCATTATCTATCTATCTGTATGTATGTCTGAATTTATTGGATACGCTTGATGCTCCACAAATCATATAGGTTTCAGCTCTAATGTTACACATGTTAAACTCATACCGTCACTTATAGAGACACTGGTTGTCTGTATCCAAGGGTTGGCTATGACGTAATACAAGCAGCACAGCAATAATAAGAGAAAAGTTCATGGTTATAACTTAGTGCTCCTTTATTATGGTCGTTACTTATGTTTTAGTGTTAGGCAGCACATGACATTCCACTATAGATGCAACCACTAGATACAGCTTATAGGGCCAGCATGGAGCAAATGCATTGTCAGACAGGCAGAAAAGTAATACAAGTTTGAGGCAAGCAGCAACCAAATTTAACCCTTTAGCATTCAAATTGCTCTGTGGAATTTAATACTTATTAATTCGCATTGTTTTGAATTAACCTCTTAGCATTCAGATTATTCTGTTCATTAAAATGCTTTATTATTCAGTTATTTTGTATTAATCATGCATCATCTTATAGCTGTGACATTTAGATGAAGTGATTGTTTATTTTTAGATTGACATTGTAGGGTAGGTGTGAGAGACCAAATCTGACTGGTTTAAACATAAAACAGGGAGAATATTTTAGCCTCATATGGCCAGTTTAAATGCTAAAGGATTAATCATGCATTATCTTGTGACTTTGAGATTTAAATGATGTGATTGTATATTTTTAGAATGACATTGTAGGGTAGGTGTAAGAGGCCAGATTTTGACTGCTTGAACATAAAGCAGATAGCATATTTGAGCTGGATATGGCTAGTTTAAATGCTAAAGGGCTAAACACATTGGAGGCACATACCAGAGAAGGGGGAATGGAGGAGATAAGTAGATAAACCAATTGATATAACAACAGAGTGGACTGGTGTTTGTAAGGGTAGGGGTTAGCGACTAAGGTCGCCTTTACTTGACCATATGAAGATGGGGGAGAAATAGCAGCCAGCAAGGTAATTAGGTACAATAAACCTCTACGAGTCAATGGTGATGTCACAGTCTATCCTGACACATCTGGCCCGTCATATGTAAGTGTGCATGTTCATGCACATGTAAACAAACTCACATGTGTATATACACACACATATGCACGCACATAATGTATGTGTATGGTGTATATCTGTGGATAGATGTGTCTGTGTGTATGTGTCTGTATATGTGTGTGTAGGTATGTTGGTACAAACAAGAAAAATAGAACTCAAAACATGAGTATATGTATACTTTTATTAATATTTAGCAGAAGTAATAGAGTGACCCAAGATCTGAGATTTTCATGCACTGGCACTTATCAAACTAGTCACAGATCAAAGGCCTGTGAGTTTGATAAGTGCAAATGCACGAAACTCTCTGACTTTGAGTCACTCTGTTACTTATGCTAAGTATCAGTAAAAGAATATATATATATATATATATATATATATATATATATTTCAAAAATTTAATGAAAACACAACAAACGGAAATATTACAAAAAACAACAAATAGAAAATTTGTAGCTTCTTTCTCATTAGTCAATGTCCAAAAGATCATTACAATTTTGTGAGGGGATGAGTTCATGAAATTGTTAAAAGAAAGTGGTGGAAGGAATGTGTGTGTGTGTGTGTGTGAGTATGTCTGTATGTACATATATATATATATATATATATATATATATATATATATATATGTTGTTGTACTTGCGGATGGTCTACACACACATGTGTGTGTGCAGACGTGCATACCCATGCCTACATCAGTATACACATGCACATAAAACTATATGAGCACATCTGCACACTCACATACAAAACTATAGATTTGCACATGCTGCCCCTTCCTACTCCGCCCTTCCCCCAACAACTTGACCAACTTCTAGTTTGTTTCCTGTCTTCCACGTGGTCAATTTCCTGTTCACCATGCAGTATTTTCCAACTAAATGTTACCCATATACCAACATCAAACCATGACACCACGTGACCTTCCTCAACCAATCACAGCCCACCTTACAGTAATAACAATCAACTTCTGTCATTCAAATTCAAAATGCCTGATGACTGGCTTTGTGTTTGAAACTCAAGAGTACCAACAAATTTGAATCAAACTGCTTTGATCCATACACACATCATCATCATCACCATCATCATCGTTTAACGTCTGCTTTCCATGCTAGCATGGGTTGGACGATTTGACTGAGGACTGGCAAGCCAGAAGGCTGCACCAGGCTCCAATCTGATCTGGCAGAGTTTCTACAGCTGGATGCCCTTCCTAATGCCAGCATACATGTATATATATATATATATATATATATATATATACATCATCAATATATCATGTATCCGATAAAGAAGCACACTCTAAAACATAGAGCAGTATTGTATTAAAAGTAATTGGGTCTTTGAGTGGACATAAACCCAATTACTTTTAATATATATAAATATGTATACAGTTACACATACCCAAGAGCAGAATAAAACAAGAGATTTTGTTGATATTTTTACTACATCATAGATGACATAATTTTTACATATGTTTCACTAGCAAATACTAGTATCTTGTGCAGTAATCATCACCTAGATGATTGCATAATCACACTGAAATGTCAGAACTTTGGAAGTAAATAGTATTTTAACTCACTGTTGTTTACTAACCCCAGTTGGTTGCCAGTGCTAGATAAGAACTGTATGTACATTTAGGAGAGCATTCTATATACAGATAGATAGAAAGAAAGAAGGAAGAGAAAGTTTGTAGTGAGAGGGTGTCTTAGGAAATGAAGAAATCCAGCAACGAAGTTGTTGATTAAAGAATATTCCAAGTTAACAATGATAAATGGTTCAGTTGCAGAGAAAAACAGGTTGAAATTTGGTTAGTGAGAAGTTACTGTATATATCTACACACACTTATACATGCACACATTCACATGTATTCATATATGTATATAACTTTTGTTTACTTACATCCACTGACATACATATGTATCCATGCATCTAAGCATACAAACTTACACATACAAAATGTAGTAAATGTTCAAATACATACTCACCTGTAATATAAGGACAATTCATCTCTATCTTTTCATACAAGCCAATCATATATGCATGCACCTGACTTGAAGAGGGAGAGAGAGAGAGAGAGGGGGGAGAAAGAGAGAGAGAGAGAGGGAGGGGAGAAAGAGAGAGAGAGAGAGAGAGTGTGTGTGTGTGTGTGTGTGTGTGTGTGTGTAACAATACAAAATACAAAAGACTTAATGATTTGGTCAGTTTGTATTAATGTTTTTCTACATTCTGAATGTTACCCATTTTAGGGCTATACATATTGGTTTCAAATTTTGGGACAAAGCCAGCAATTTCAGAGGGGTGACTTATTTTTTTACACCAAAAAGATGAAAGGCAAAGTTGACCTTGCTCTAATTTGAATTCAGAATGTAAATTTAGGGTTATACATATTGATAAATATTAACTCAAGTGTTTATGATATTTTTAGTGTGTATCTTATTTTAATAAAACTTATTTGCAGATGTTAGAATATTTTATAATATTTGTGAGATTTGGTGTTGTAGAGTAAGAGAATTTAACTGTGTACCTATTCAAAATGCAGTGATATCTTTAGTTTGGAAGAAAGTTCCTGCTTAATGTATAAATGAAAACTTCAGATATATTAGTCCTAATAATTTTTCACTTATTGTGAGTTAAATCAAGTTACATTCCTTTGTCTCATTTTAACATTTTTGATTTTTCATGGGTTGTAGTAATTTTCATGCAAATTATACCATAATTACTGCTTGTGCGTTTTCTTGAAGATGTGTTGCTTGAGTATTCAGGTTTAGATATATCAGAATAGATTATGATATTTTTTATCTTACCTTTTAAGTCAGATTTTATATTAGTATTAAGTTTGTTGTGGCCATTTGATTCAATCTTATTATTAGAATTGTGCATATAATTTATTTTGTTAGTTTTTAACTCTATCTTTAGCTGTATATTCACTCTTAAGATTTTTAGATATGGTAAGTTCATTTGTTACTTTTATTAAAACTTCACAATTATCTGCAAATTTATCAGTTTACTTTCTGAGCATATCTGGGCTTTACTATCTTTATGCCTGACATCTTCCTAGTTACATTATCATTGCATTGATTATTTGGTATATTTTTATGTTTGGATGATTGAGTTATATATATATTTACGTACATATATTTATATCATAGGCATCGGAACAGCAGGTGCAAGTGCACCCCTAGAATTTTTGGTGGGCAATGAAAATGCTTTAAATATCCACCTGAAAATCTGGATTAACATCCCCTAAGAAAATTTCATTCCTACACTTTAGCATATATATATATATATATATATATATGGTAACATAATAGGATACAGTACTGACATATAAAGCCTTTAATATACTTGGTAGCATATTATGGTCACATAACAAAATATTGTGTCCCTACAAGTAATCATTTATATATTATATTATATAATATATATTCTTTTATTCTTTTACTTGTTTCAGTCATTTGACTGTGGCCATGCTGGAGCACTGCCTTTAGTCAAACAAATTGACCCCCAGGAATTATTCTTTGTAAGCCTAGTACTTATTCTATCAATCTTTTTTGCTAAGCTGGTAAGTTACAGGGACGTAAACACACCAACGTCAGTTGTCAAGCGATAGGGGGAGGGAGACACACTCACAAATATATACATATTTATATATATATATATATATATATATAGGCTTCTTTGGGTTTCCATCTACAAAATCCACTCACAAGGCTTTGGTCACACTGAGGCTATAGTAGAAGACACTTACCCAAGGTGCCATGCAGTGGACTGAGCCTGGAACCATGTACTTGTGAAGCAAGCTTCTTACCTCACAGCCACACTGCACCTATATATACACACACACACACATATATACACACACACACACACACACACACACACACACATAGGGTATGTAAGATATTTGTGGACAGATTTAGTTTTATAAAACAATATATATATAGTAACAGATAATAATTTCATTTATCAAAAAATGTTATGAGGATAAAAATAAACTTTCATTCCTATAATGTTATTCAATAAAGTCACCTTCAGCTTCAACAACTGCTTATATATGAGGTTTAAATCATTTACATGCTCGAATCAAGTGGTTCTGGTTCATTTTGGACATTACTCTGACTATGGCAGCTTTCAAAGGATCTTTGGTGTTATGGCCATGTTCATTGACCTCTCAACAATGCTCTACATGTAATAATCCAATGGATTGAGATCTGAGGAATTAGGAGGCCAAATGTATGAAGTTACGTGATCATGAAAATTTTCAACCATCCGTTTATGTGTTACTAGAGCCATGTGTGATAGTGCAGTGTCTTACTAAAACACATATGGCCTTCCATTGCATACACTGTCTATCCAGGGATTAACAATTATTTCTTCCAGGACCTCAATGTAGGTGGAAGAGTTTACTAAGGCCTTGTGGAAAGAAGTAAGGGGGCATCACATGTCCTTCATTGCTGATAACTCCTAAAACCATGACAGTTGCAGGAAATGTTGTATGCATAACGCTTGGAACCTCAGAAGGGTCTGCACATAACCATCTGTCATTACTTCTGCTAACTTTTTGGTCTTGGTCGAAGTTTTTCTCATTTGAGAAACACCAAATCAACTCTTCTGCTGGATTTTTCAGCTTGTTTAAGAGCCTTGTAGATCTGATGTAGTGATTTTCTTTTGCTTTTTCTGACAAATTGACATTTCCTCATCAGATAAGACTTATATCTGATGTCTTCAGGGACAAACATTTCTGACTGTTCCTTCTGACACATGGAGATCTTTTGCAGTTGACCTCATGGACTTTATGGGATTGTAATCAATGGTCTGTTGAACTTGCTGGATAAATTCAGGTGTTTTGATGATTTCAAAGTGTTTAGAATGCTTTTTATGCTTTGATACTAGTGATCCATTTCTATCTTCAGACTCTAGCTCCGTACAAACTTTGTAGATGAAAGATCTAGCAACTTTTAAAAATCGAGCTATTTCTAGATCGCTATACCCAGCCTTTATAACCACAATAACAGCATGCCTCTTCATTTCTTGAGTAAGCTGAGGGTCTGCCATTATTATTTTCTAAAACAAAGATTATACATAGTTAACAAAAGAAGCAGCAATGACCCGAAAAAAGTATGTCCTCAAATACCTTACACTTCCTATATACACCCCCACCCCCACACACATAATATTCTATAATTATATACGTAATTATAATAAGGGGTCAGCTAAATGCCTCACCAATGTACTGAATTAGAAATAGATGCTAATGTCTTTTCTACTACTATAATTTACATATAAGGTTTTTTTAAGTACTGACTACTTGGTAAAATTATTTCCAATTTTACCCTATATTATTATCAAACTTAAACTTCACTCCATGATTGAAACTTCATTTTTCTGCGGGATAAGTCGTAGCACACATGTCCGTATAAAAGAAACATATGAATTACACTCGGCTGTGTATATTTTTGCGAGTGCGGTTAAATATTAGTCATGTGATGTCACTTGATCGCATGCATATTCAATTTTAACACTCATAAATTTATTTTTGGAATATTACACTGAAGAGAACAATAGGTAATTATGTTTTACTTTAAGTTCGAAACGCATCTGTAATTGACCGCAGTTTTGTTGATTCATCATTTTTCTTTTGCCTACATCGAAAGTGTGTTATTGTCTTGGAGGTTTTATGATAGTAGAAAAGACATTAGTGTCTATTTCTAATTCAGTACATTGGCGAGGCATTTAGCGGACCCCTTACTATAATTATGTATATAATTATAGAATATTTTGTATAATTTACCTTAAAGGTTTTTTTTATGTACTGACTACTTGGTAAAATTATTTATAATTTTGCCCTATATATATATATATATATATATAT
>NC_068990.1:54980940-54987832 GCF_001194135.2 Octopus bimaculoides | reverse complement strand
GATATATGGTTCCTTTTAGTCTTCTGGGTTTCCCTGTAATTTAAGCTAAACTTATCGTTGTATTGCTTAATGTTGGTTCTGTTCAGGTGGTTATTGTATTTCTGTTTCATCTCGTTGTTAGCCTTAATCGTCCTTTTAATATTATTGGTATTGGTGTTTACATTGTTGTTGGTATTTTTGGTGTTATGTGGTTTGGCTTTGGGACGTGTTGTATTTCTATTACATGTGTTATGCTTATCTTTGTCATTCATATCGTTAGTGTGGTTTCCATCGGTGTTAGGTGCGTTAGTAGTGTGCGTGTTTCTAGCGTTTGGGTTCATTATAGTTGGGTCTTTTCTATGGTTATTGGAATCGATATGCTTACATACACACATACATACATATATGCGTATACATGCACATGTGTGTGTGTGTGTGTGTGTGTGTATTTACACATGAACATGTGTTAATACACATGCACACACACATACACACACATACATATATATAATCTATATCACTGTATCAACTAGACTATCATATATTGTTATACATTGATGGTCACAAGCATTTCCAATTCTTTCTTAACTGCACCCTTCTTTTCCATCTTGAGCTAAATTGTTTTACTAATTCTTCTTCCCATCATTCCCATCCAAGTAGCCTTTTCTTATCTTTTGGATACAACTTGGCTACTGCACAAGTCCTTGAGTTGTCTGTGAAACTTGCAACATGTCCAATCCAGTGGAATTTATGCATTTGGTATTCTGCAATCACATCATTCACTGTTCAATTCTCAATTTACCTCATCTTGAATATGCTCTTACCATGATAGTCATTGTATGGATCTTTCCATGCCACTTTACATCATAGCCGATTGCTGTTCTTCCCTCTTCATAGTGGCCTACATCTCACCTGTACACAAGAGCGCAGGTCAAGTGGTACCACCAAAGAAAGTGTCATATAGGGTCTTCTGTTTTGCCTTGAACACATCTTTTATCAAGGTGAATGTCTTGTAATTTGGATATATATATTACAAGACATTATCTATATATATATGATAAGTTGTATGGTATATACCTGGTTGCTTACCAGTAAAGCACGTTCACTTACATAGTGTTTGTTGGGTATTTGATTAATAAGAGAGAGACGGAATTTGGAAAGATACAAGAATGTTTATCGATGATTACAATTGTTTTGACCCATCTAGCATTATCCCTCATGGGTGGGATAGTGAACAACTGGTTTAGGTGCATCCGTCGGTGTAGATGTGTATTTTTAGGTGATTACAAGATGTATCTCATTAAAATAACATCTTTTCCAGAAGTTTTCTTCTTGATATGTGTATAGAAAAGCAGAAAATTAAGGGATACAGCTTCATTATTATAGAAGATCAATAAAAGTCAGGTGCAGGAAGAAACAAATACACAATACAGCATTAACTATTAAATAAATAAATAAACAAACCAGTTAAATATTTGTTATCTACTTGTCTCACTCAAGCTTCTTAAATTTGTATATTGCATCTAACTGCTAAGAAGAGGAAGGCAAAAAAAAAGTGAAATAATGTAAATACAGAAAATAATGCATCATATGGTACTTAATACAACAAATAAAAATCAGACCAAATAAAAGTTACATGAATATAAAAAATAACACTTTTATACTATAAATAAAATATTTTTTCTTTGTTTGTATCCTGTCATGAGTATTTTTGACAACCTGATTTGTACCTGGATCATACAGGTATTTAATCAAAATTTACTCTGTATTTATAATAGTCTGAAATAATTTCTTTGCTTGCTAACTACTGGTGAGATAATAGTTGTTTTCCTCTCAAGTAAATTGTTTAATTATGTCTGTACATCTGTGAGTGTGACTATAGAGTTAAAACTTTTGTAAGTTGGCAGTGTAAGTGTTTGCCCCAATTTTTTTTCTGTTTACACACTTTCTGTTTTTGTCTTCAGCACAGTCTCTTTTGGAGATTTCCCTATAAAAAAAAATCAATCTTAGCTTTGCATAGTTTACATAGGAAATGGATTCTTGTGAAATAGCTTTCGATGAAGATAAAAAGGAATCAGAGACTTCTTCAATTACTGATGACATCTCAGTATCACAATGTCAAGACAAAATACAAACTGATTTTCGGAGAAGACTTCAAGAAGAATGTAGTCTTATGGAAGAGGGTTCAAGTTCAGAGAACAGAGATGATGAACTGATAAAAACGAAAAGAATTCCTACAAAAGACATTATATGCCCTTCAAGAACCCCATCGACATTTCATTGCGATGTTGCAATTTGTCCACAGACAGGGTTACTTTATTGTCCACTGGATGGTCTGAATGGAATCAATTTTACAGTTGATATAAGACAATCATTACAGGTGTGTTTTGCATTAATATTAATGTGTTATGGTAATTACAGGTTAGTTCTATGTTGTTATGTTACTTCAAATGTTTGCAGACTTCATGTTTACAAGAAATCCTGTCAATTTTCTAAACAATCTTCTCCTCTTTACATAGATTGTAAATTCATGTTATTCATTTTGAACTTGGGAGAGAGAATTTCACACATTTACCTCTTTAGGATTCAGTTTATTCTGTTAAATGTAATACTTATTTTATTCAAATTGTTTTCAATTAATCATGCATTATATCATAACTTCAAGATTGCAATGATGAGATTGTATAGCTTTAGAATGACATTGTAAGATAGGTGTGAGAGACCAGATGTAGCCAGTTTGAACATAAAACAGATCAAATATTTGGGCTGGACATGGTTGATTTAAATGCTAAAAAGTTAAAACCATCAGTTGTTTTATGTAAATTAGTTAATTTTCTTATATTCAGTTACTCAGCATTAATACACAAAGATACTTTTAAAGATATGTACAAGAAAATCTTTCAGAAAATCTACCATCATATTCAATAACATGTATAGAAATGCAACCTGTCTGAATGCAACTCTCCTAATCACCAGCAATCTTTGCCTTTATTATCTTTGTTATAATGATTACTTCATGCCAATGAATGTTCCAGTTGATTCAGTTGACAGAACGGTGCTCTTAAAATTAATGTGCAAGAGGCTGAGAACTCTACAGACATGCATACCCTTAACATAGTTCTCAGGGAGATTCAGCATTATGCAGAGTTGGTCAAGGTTGGCCCTTTAAAACCCACAAAGGATTCATGTGTGTGTGCATGCGTGTGTGTGTGTATGTGTGTGTGCGTGATATAAATTATGTGTTTGGTTGTTGTTTTTCCACATGTAAAATATAAAGTGCTCATTACACATTGTAAATATGTTTAGTGTCTATATATTTAGTTCTGTAACATGGTTTCCTATTAATATTTGGATATGTATATATATAATTATACTCATGCACATATATACATATACTTGCATATATACATATATATAGATGCATACAGACATATATAACAATTACAACAGAAAATGAGTTAGAAAAATAACTTTAAATAACATTATCAGATATTGATTGTGCCATGTAAGAAGCATTTGTGCTGGTGCCACGTAAAGAACACCTATGCTGGTGTCGCATAAAAAGCACCAATGCTGGTGCCAAAGATGTTAAATGCTGATAACTGGGAAGAAGAAAATAAAACCTAAAGATACTTAATATCTAAAAACAAACCATTTACCTGAAACAACAAGCTAGGAGCATTATCACAATAAATATAAGAATTATCAACCAAAACTATCTTTGAATTGTTCAGTGGACAAATCATTGAGGTACTATTTTCCATATTTGTCAATGATGACATTTGTGTTGCAATAATAAATAAATAACAATCTATTTGCAAACTTTTAAATCATACACTACCCTCCCGTTATGTTTTTATCACGTTTTTTTCTTTTTGTTTTCTTTATTTTTCTCTTATATGTCAAAATTGTCCTTCTGCTTTTATGTTTTGAACTTCAGAAATTTGGAATGTTTTACTAGATTTTCTTCCCAGTTATTTTTTCTTTGTCAAGAAAATACCCAATCTAAATAATGTGTATCCAGTACTGAATGCAACTGTACTGCACTCATAATTCTTATTAAAGGTTATGAGAAACTTTTGAAGAATTTTTTTAGAGTAAAATACCTGAGTCAAATGATAAAAGCTACATGAATCCCAATAATAAAAACATTAGTGAAATATTTCTTCATTTTCTATGATGATTAGTGAAAACTTTCATACATTAGTTTTTTTCATTTCCTTTTAGTTTGTCTGTGATGAGGTTTCTATATTCCCTCTCTAAATAAAGACAAATCTAGAGGTTTGTTTTTACAAAAACTACTTCAAAAACCCTTCTCTTCTGTTTTACTACCTTTTATTTTGTAATGATTCTTGATGGCTGCTCCACAAAAGGAAATATTTTAAAATTAAGCACCTAATGCTAGTGTGAACAGACTATCAAATGTCATGATATGTTGCTGATCACAATGTGCTTCCATTCTTTCTTTGAATATACTTTTCTCATCCTTATGGGTCAGTATATTTTGAACATTTCATTTTCTCATTATGAAGGAGGTTTTCCAAGAGGTCTTTTCTGATCCCTTGGATACCACTGAACAACAAGTTTATCTGTTGTCTGTGATCCTTGCAACATGTCTAACCCAGTGGAACTTGTGTTTTTTGGTATTCTGAAATCACATTGTTCACTTCACTTCATGCTCAAATTACCTCATTTTGGTTATGCTCCTGCTATGATATTCTTTACATAGCTCTTTCCATGGCCCTCTGTGTCGTAGTTTGTTACTGTTCTTATTTCTTTGTGGCAACCCATAACTCTCTTCAGTGCTGTATTTACCTCAATACTGCCAAAAGCCTTTGCATAATCAATGAAGATGATCCAAAGAGGCAGCTGGCACTCTTTCAGTCTTAGCAGAAGCTGTGTTAGAGTGATTATGCGATTTATCTGTTTGTTCCCTTGGTTGCTAGTCAGCAAGATACTTCAACAGTCTGTTGCCTAAATAGCTTGTAGATATGACACAATAATAGTTTGTCAAATCTTCTCTACCACCCCTCTTATAAAGTTAGTCCTCATTACTCCATAAGATGCATAGGGACAGTATCCTGGTTTCTCTGGCGAATATATTCCTCCCGGGATGGGTTGCCAGTCCATCGCCAGATTACTCATTTTTACCAGCTGAGTGGACTGGAGCAGCATAAAATAAAGTGTTTTGATCAAGAACAAAACACATTGCCCACTCCAGGAATCAAAACCACAATCTTATTATTATGAGTCCAACACCCTATCCACTATGCCATGCATTGCCACTCATCTTATAAAGCAAGATGATATTTCACTCTTTCCACAGCAAGGGTATTTTTCTCTCTCAAATATCAGTTGAAACACGGAACAAGGACTTCTTGCTCTCTTCCTCCTCCTCTACTCTTTAGCATTTCTGTTGTTATACCATCTTTCCCTGGGGCTTTTTATCTTCATCAACTTTAAAGTATTCTCTATTTCTCTGACCAAATTGGGTGGCACTTCTTCCAGTACTTGTGACAGTGGAAGATTGGATATCAATGATGATTTAAACAGATTGGTGTAAAAGGTTTCACTGACCTTTTTTATCTTCCTTTTTTCCATCACCATGAACCAGTTTTTGTTCTTGAGCAGCATTACCTCTGATTTATGTAGTACCTTTTCTCTCCTGCATCTCTTTAAACCTTTCATCTCTTCTGCAACCTACAACAGCTTCTTCAGTCTTTAGTTCTTAAAGTCTCTTTCTGAATGTTGTCTTATTGTCTTACAGAGAACAAAATACTCAAGGTTAGCTTCTATGTTCTTTTCCATAGTCTTTCATTTCTTAAGCACTTTCATTTTTCAAAATGGAAGAATCTCAGAGGAAACTAAGAATATATATACATATGCATTTGTGAATAGGCATAATTGCATGTACATATGCACTTATTGGGGAATACATAAATGCAAGTATAATCAGGATAAATGGAAACAGTACAAAAGGCTGATCTCAAGATAGTGTGCCTTACAAAAGAGATGACTAAGGAGTGAGATATCTGCTGCACTTTTATTCTCAAGAAGACCTGTTCTCCACACATAGCAGAATTGATACTGGTGCTGGTGTTACATGAAAAGTACTGGTGCTGATGTCACATAAAAAGCACCCAGTACACTCTATGGAGTGGCTGGCATTGGGAAGGGCATCCATGTATAGAAATCATGTCAGAACAGACAATGGAGTTTGGTGTGGCCTTGGCCTTACCAGCTCCAGTCAAACCATCTGACCCATGCCAGCATGGAAAACAGATGTTAAACGATGATGTTAATGATGGTGACACATATTTACTTCCTTAGTTATTATCATATTTCTACGTAAATGTATATAGAAACATACATGCATGTATACACACACGCCCACATATACACATGCACACACACACACACGCACACACACACACACACACACACGGGTATACGTGCATGTGTGCATGCACGTGGAAACAGGACAAGCAGCTAATGTTGAAAATATACTCTTCCTGTTGTAGGTCTAGAAAAAAATAAATGATTATCAACTGATACTAGATAGGAAGTACTTTGCTCCAAGCATTCAAGATTATGCAATAAATATCAAACATTATTTGCAAGTAAAAATATCACTGGAAAATTCAATTTATAAATTCATATCCGTTTCAAAAAACGCTTTTTATCTTAATTTTATGAATTTTTCAATGCAAAAAAAGAAAGGTTAGAAAATGTAATCAAATAGGCACAGGAGTGGCTGTGTGGTAAGTAGCTTGCTTACCAGCCACATGATTCCAGGTTCAGTCCCACTGCGTGGCACCTTGGGCAAGTGTCTTCAACTATATACTCGGGCTGACCAAAGTCTTGTGAGTGGATTTGAAAGAAGTCCTTCATCCATCATATATATATATATATA
>NC_068990.1:54977678-54980810 GCF_001194135.2 Octopus bimaculoides | reverse complement strand
AAATATCTTCTACTATAGCCTCAGGCCGACCAAAGTCTTTTGAGTGGATTTGGTAGATGGAAACTGAAAGAAGCCCATCGTATATATGTATATATATATGTATGTGTGTGTATATGTTTGTGTGTCTGTGTTTGTCCCCCCAACATCGCCTGACAACCGATGCTGGTGTGTTTACGTCCCCGTAACTTAGCGGTTCGGCAAAAGAGACCAATAGAATAAGTACTAGGCTTCCAAAGAATAAGTCCTGGGGTCGATTTGATTCGACTAAAGGCGATGCTCCAGCATGGCCGCAGTCAAAGGACTGAAACAAGTAAAAGAGAGTAAATCGAAATAAATTCTTTCAAAGTTGAGTATAGTTGCATGTTCAGTTTAATAATACATACAGACACAAACTAATAATTATGAGTCACCAATGGAACCTCTATGTGGTTGCTCAATCTGCTAAAAATAAGCAAATTTCCTTCGAATCACTCCCTAGTATTTTAAATATGGAATGAACACATTTGACAATGTAGTCCCTCACACCACATATTGCTATCTTAAAAAAAGAAACAATACATAATGTTTTCTTAGAAACTCTGTTTCTGAAAAAAATATAAACCTTGATTGTCGTGGTTGGAATGTCTTTGATCATAGGTTTGCTCAATCAGGGCTGCACTGGGAGAAAACCTCAGCAATAAATTCTTAGTCCTTTAGCTTGTGTTAACATATAGGTGTGGACATGGCTGTGCTGTAAGAAGCTTTCTTTCCAACCACATGTTTTCAGGTTCAGTCCCACTATGTGGCACTTTGGGCAAGTGCCCTCTGCTATAGCTCTAGGATAACCAAAGTCTTGTGAGTGGATTTGGTCAACAGAATTGAAAGAAGCTTGTTGTGTGTGTGTGTGTGTGTGTGTGTATAGATAGATAGATAGATAAAAAGTGTAGGTGGCATACGAGTGGGTATATATTTATAAAAAAGAAGTTTGAAAATGCCACTATATAAGATAAATTTTAAATTATCTTATATAGTGTTTTTATAGTCTTATATAAGGTTTGTTTTTTCAAGAACAACCGAAACATATAAAATATCTCTGAGAAAATTAAAATTTATCTTATATAGTGAAGTTTTCAAACTTCTTTTATATATATATATATATATATATATATATAATGAATGAGGAAAATGGAAAATGGAGTTAGCAAGAATCTTCATTCAACACAACAATCGTTTTGGTGCATCCTGCATCTGTCCCTTACAAGTGGGATATTGCACATCTAGTTGTGTTGCATCCATCTTTGCAGGTTGCATCTTGTCATTTAAAATATGACACCTCATGAGATGCAGCCTTCAAAGATAAATGCAACACAACTAGCTGTACAATATCCCATCTATAAGGGACAGATGCAGGATGTATAGAAATAATCATTTCATTGAATAAAGATTCTTGCTAACTCCATTTTCCATTTATGACATAGATCCAGTAATAGTTATATCATAACCATGGATGACATCAGGTAGCCTAAATTCTGCATGCTACTAGACATATACCCAAAGTTCAAATAATTACTTTATATATATATATATATATATATATATGAAATATATATCTGGGTTTGTCCCCAACCATTACTTGACAACCAATACTGATTTATATACATTCCCCTAACTTAGTGGTTCAGTAAAAAGTGACTGATAGAATAAGTATCAGGCTTAAAAATAAGTACTACAGTCAATCTGTTTGACTAAACCCTTCAATGTAGGTGCTGCCCCACCATGGTTGCAGTTGGATGGGTGAAACAAATAAAGATACAAAGATATACACAAACACACTCATATATATATATACACACATACATAATACAACCATGCCAGTGACATATAAATGCACCTGTGTTGGTAACATGTAAAAAGTGACACATAAACGGCACCCTTGCCAGGGACACATAAAAGGGCATCCATGCAAGTGACCTGTAAAAGACACCCAGTATACTCTGTAAAGTGGTTTGGGCTAGGAAGGGCATCCAGCTGTAGAAACAAAACCAAAACAGACAACTGGAACCTAGTCCAGCTCTTCAGGTTACCAGCTTCAGTCAAACCGTCTAACCCATGCTGGCATGGAAAACATGTTAAATGATGATGATGATAATAATGCATCTTAAATCTGTCACATGCACACACATACAAAATAATTTTAGAATTTTCAGACTAATATTTCTGGTTCTTTTTATCTGTATGCCTTCATTTCAACCCTTTGCTTGTGTCATATGTCAATATATGTTACATGTCAAATCTGATCTAATCATACCCAAGATGGACAACAGCTAGTCAGGAATTCTAAACACAACAGCTAGTATTCATACCTTAGATAATAAGAGAAAGCATCTAATTTACGCAACTTTTGACTGTAATTAAGAATCTATGTCATCCCACTTTACTGCTTATTTTCTCTATTTGCCTTAAGGGCAGTTCATTTTCATTTGCAACTGCTATTTTTAGTCATTTTGTGTCACCTGAGTGATGAGACCCCATTTTCTCAATTTATAATTTTCAAATATATTTATAGAAACAGGTGTGGCTGTGTGGTAAGAAGCTTACTTCTCAACCACATGGTTCTGTGTTCAGCCCCACTGCAAGGCACCTTGGGCGAGTGTCTTCTACTATAGCCGCAGGCCAACCAAAGCCTTGTGAGTGGATTTGGTAGTCAGAAACTGAAAGAAGCCTGCCATATATATATATATATATATATATATATATATATATATTTGCGTGTGTGTGTGTGTGTTTATAAATTTATATGCAGCTAAGTATATGTCTGGTCATAGAGTGACCAATGGGACACACACACACACACACACACACACACTCTCACGCACATATTGATCATCAGTGTATCATATATTCGAAAAAGAAGCACAATTTAAAGCATAGAGCAGTAATGTATTTATATGCAGTTAAGTATATGTCCACTCATAGAGTGACCAGTGGGTTCACATCCAAACTCTAAAACCAAAGGACTATATGGCATTTAGATTTAGAGTCTGATGAGTCGTTCATGTGGCTAAGCCATTTATGGATGTGAAACCATTGGTCACTCTATGATTGGACATAAACACATTACTGCTTTATGCTTTAGAGTGTGCTTCCTTTTCA
>NC_068990.1:54976973-54977578 GCF_001194135.2 Octopus bimaculoides | reverse complement strand
GGTCATTCAGAGTTTTCTTTCCTCAGTCGAGTTCCAGATTATCTTTGCAACTTCAGCTGGTTATACTCGACATTGCTTTTATTGGAGTTCACAAAGACAAAAGGTTATGAGTATGTATAGTATTATTACAAATTTGGGATTTTACGAATAGAACTGCAACTCTTATTTCAGGATAACCTTACTATATGGAATACACATAGAAAGTTATATCCAATAAAATAATATAAGCATTTACAAAAACCTACTATAAAATTATTTGAAAAAATATTTGAAAAAATATTTGAAAAAATCTATATAACTTACCTGTTATTAGTCTGTGGGGAAAGAAGACTAATAACGGGTAAGTTATATAAATTTTTTCAAATAATTTAATGTTATTTTATAGTAGGTTTTTTTTTTAAATGCTTATATTATTTTATTGGATATAACTTTCTATGTGTATTTCATACAATAAGGTTATCCTGAAATAGGAGTTGTGGTTCTATTGGTAAAATCCCAAATTTGTAATAATATTATAAATGATACTGTTTATATTGCATTAGCAAAGTGTAAAATAGTAAATGTCCTGATAACCTGGAATACTTATTATTCCCTAAGATTTAATA
>NC_068990.1:54974895-54976647 GCF_001194135.2 Octopus bimaculoides | reverse complement strand
TCTACCTTTATAAGTAGGCTGTAACATCCTTGGCACTTATGTGAATTTTTGCTACCCTAGTAACTATTTATATATTTTTTTTTGTGTTATTTGCACACATTGAAAAAATACACATACATTTATATATACATGTGTGTGTCTGTGTTTGTCCCCACCACCACCACTTGACAACCAGTGTTGGTGTGTTTACATTCCTGTAATTTAGTCATTCTGCAAAAGATTTCAATAGAATAAGTACCAAGCTTAAAAAAATTAGCACTGGGGCCTATTCATTCAACTACAAAATTCTTCAAGGCAGTGCCCCAGCATGTCCACAGTCTTATAACTGAAACAAGCAGAAGATAAAAGACATTCATAGAATTGAGGTGAATATATTTTCTCATTGAATCTAGACTTTAAAGTACATTGGAATATAATACATTTGTTCTTTGTTGTGCCTATCATTGTGATTTTTGCAAGATAGATCCAGTAAAGGTCATCTTTCTTACATTGTACTCATAACCTTTTGTCTTTGTGAACTCCAATAAAAGCAAAGTTATTGTCCTTGACATTAAGAATACCTTTAACCATATCATGCTTAAGAATCTTCTGGTAAAATTGCTTAGTTATATGCTCTACTCATCCATCATTGCTAGGATAGGAAGCTTCCTCTAATATTGCTCTATCGCAGCACTTTGATACCTGTCAATTTGGGTGTACATCAAGTTCAGTAATATTGCATTTCCTTGAAATCAACGACCTGTTCACTACCACTTCTAACAACTTATGCTTATGTGCAGATGTCATCATCTTCATTCTTCTCAAACTGTCTTCAGACTTCCATAACAAAACTTAAAGCCACACACCAAGTATATATAATTGTTTTTTATTTAAGCACACAACCAGTAATCTTGGGGAAGTTAAACCGATAACATCAATCCCAGTACTTAACTAGTACTTTATTTTATAGGCTTCGAAACTATGAGTGACAAAGTTGACTTTGGTAGGATTTGAATTTAGAATGTAAACAGCCAGAAAAACAGATTTTTGTTTTGCTGTATGATTCTGCCAGTTTGCTGCTTTCTACATGAATATCAGTCACATAGTTAAACGCAGATTACATATTTATTGATGTTGGCAGGCACTGAACTAAATGTTTTGCAATTTCTGTGGTTGAGAAACTTGCTTCTAACCATGTGCTCTCAGGTTCAGTCCCACCACATGGCCTCTTGGGGCAAGTGTCTTCTACCATAGCCCCGGGCCAACCAAAGTGTTGTGAGTGGAATTAGTAGACGGAAGCTAAAAGAAGCCTGTCATATTTACATAACTGTGTGTGTGGATATAGCTATATAGATATTCACACATACATACATACACAATTATATACACATACATATATATTTATTATATATACACACATACACTCACACACATGCATACATAATACATGTATGCCTTTAATCTTACTATTACTAGTATTCTGAGTAATATATATGCAGTACCTAACAGTTCTGCTTTGTATACTTGTACCATCATCATCATCATCATCATCGTTTAACGTCCGCTTTCCATGCTAGCATGGGTTGGACGATTTGACTGAGGACTGGTGAAACCGGATGGCAACACCAGGCTCCAGTCTGATTTGGCAGAGTTTCTACAGCTGGATGCCCTTCCTAACGCCAACCACTCAGAGAGTGTAGTGGGTGCTTTTACGTGTCACCCGCACAAAAACGGCCACGCTCGAAATGGTGTCTTTTATGTGCCACCCGCACA
>NC_068990.1:54966081-54974554 GCF_001194135.2 Octopus bimaculoides | reverse complement strand
TGTTAGGGTGTGGCACTTTTTCACGCAGCTATCCTCCTCCATTCTCACCACATGTCCATACCAGCGCAATCGTCTCTCTTGCACGCCACAACTGATGCTTCTAATGTTCAGCTTTTCTCTCAAGATACTTACACTCTGACGGGTATTCCATGTCTGTTTATAAATAGATTTTATTTTACTTTCCATCTACTAGAATTTAAACTTCTTTTAGCAAACTTTTACTTTATCAGTGTGTACAGACAAGTTCCTGAGTATTATTTATGCAATGATTTTACCACTATGTTGTATCATGTATGTTTCCATTATCTATTTTCTGTACCAATTGTGTGATGTTAATATAATTTCTTGTGCAGATATCTATCATGATAATGTTGCTGCTGTTGTCAGATCACCACCCTCCTCATTAACTCTGATTGAACAGACCTATTATCAAAAGCAATTTAGCTGTAATTATCCTATCATTTTGTATATCAAGAATTACATTATCTAACGTGTATTTAGTTTCATATAGGACAGTAGAATGTAATCTGATGGAAATTTGACTGCTACTTCTAATAAGTTAACTCTTTTGATACCAACCTGTTTGAGTCAGCCCTTGGCTCTTAAATACAAAAGTTTTTGCTTTAAATTGTACTTAAATTAAAACTGCTTCTTTAGAACAAAACATCAAATGGTTCTTAGATTAAATAATCTAAGAACCATTTGATGTTTTGTTCTAAACGCACACTTAATGTACAAATATATGTTCATATATAAAATAATAATATAGATTCAATCAAAAGATTGAAATGAGCTTCCACTATGCAGCTGAGGAGTACATTTTCATTGCACATCTTATGTGGTGTTCTCACTACATAAATAAATGAAGTTTGTACGAAACGTACGTACTGCTATAACCTAATACATTTTTGTTGCTTTTCTTCAAATATATATATATAAAATATATATATATAAAATATATAATCCATAACCATTAGTCCAACAAAATATATTTTGTCATACTAATGACTATGGATTGAATATTTTATTTACTCTTAACCATATCTTTGAGTTCTTTATTCCAAGAAGTTGGTCATATAAATATGAATAAATATTACATTTAGGTATTTGTTTTGCAAGACTCCTGATGTGAAATCATGTGTTGAAACAGATATTATATTTCAGGATGGTTTCTTTTTTTTTTTGCCAAATAACAACATGCACTATGTACTCGTTCTTCACTTTAGCTTTATTCTTATTATTATCCTTATTTTAATGTCCTTTGTCTGAAATCTTTCATCATGTGTCCTGTGATCTCTTCAGTGACTCTCCATCTCACATGTCTCTTCTTGTTCTGTTTAAAGAAAGAAAATGGAATGAACAGCATTGTTTATTTGAAATCACTACAACTGTTTTAACACATTTTGCAACTTAGGTGTTGTGTAAATCCTTATCATACATCCAAGATATAAATTGCACTTCCTCAGGTAATTGTTTAGAAAAGTCCTGTGTTAGATCCTCTTGTCATTTCACTCAGTGTGATAATACATACCCAAAGTAATGTGTCATTTTCAATAATTCATCATCTGACACAAAATCGCCTCCTCCAATGCCCCCTCCCCTCTCAAAGATTCCTTATCTTACAAGTTACTTGGTGACCTTGCTGGTGCTGATGTCATGTAAAAAGCATCCCGTCCACACTGTGAAGTGGTTGGCATTTGGAAGGGCATCTAGCTATAAAAACCATGCCAAAACTGACCTTACCTGTGCTTATGCCACATAAAAAGTACTCAGTCCTCTCTGCGGTGTGGTTGGACTTAGGAAGGGTATCCAGCTGTATAAAAACCATGCCAAAACAGATGTAGAAGCCTGGTGTAGTCTTCTGCCTGGTCAGCTCCTGTCAAACTGTCCAACCCATGCCAGCATGGAAGGCGGATGTTAAACGATGATCATGTACATGCACACACACACATACACATATATCTATATGTATGTATAAATGTGTTTCATCACCAAAAACGTTGTCCTTCACACTGATGGTCTGCTTGGTAAAGGAGGGACCCAACAAGTGAAATGCAGTAAAATGATTACACCACACACCCTTTTCAGTCCTCTGTCTTTCTTCTCTCTTACATTCGCCTTCTCATACTTTGAAGGTACACCCTGACAACTTATCACCACCTTTTCTCTTTTTCCTCTCTTTCCATCTGGGGTAGTCATTTATCTCTTCTACAGTGAAGGTGAAACACCTGGTATAATGCTCTCTCCTTCGATACAACATCCTCACTGAAATGAGTAGAATTTATGCCATGTGAATCACTTTGTGACCTCACTCATTTGTGTTAGTGCCACTAAAAAAGCACCTTGTACACTCTGTAAAGTGGTTGGCATTAGTAGGGCATCCAGCCACAGAAACTATGTCAAAACAGATATATTGAAGCTTGACAGAGTCCTCTAGCTCAGTGCTACTCAGTGGTCATCTGTGGACTGGCGCCAGTCCGCAAGTCATCAGCTGCTGGTACACTGCAAGTTTCCAGAATAGAAAGAAGCATTATAAAATGCTTATGTAATATTGTGTTATTAGTTTACAAAATAAATATAAGATAAAAAAATTGTCAACTTTTATTATATTCATTATATATGTTTCCAGTATAAATTAGTATTACGAAGAAATATTACCGGTCCCTGGCACATTGGGGGAAAAAAACTTCCGGTACACCATATCAGATAGTTTGAGGAGCACTGCTCTAGCTCATATAGTATTTACAGTCATGCTTTTGTTCTAATTCCCTAATTTCAATATTTTTCTCTATCCTAAGACAATAAAATCTCAACTTGACAGGTTAATAGGTGGGAGATGTGCTTTTATTGTAAAAAAAGAGTTTTTATACAATATATACTAGGATAGAATATAAAATTATTAAACTATGATTATAAAATATGTATCGTGAAGTATATTTGCCACCTAAATGTGGCTAACCCTTAAGGTTTGATGCTACTATTGCTGGAGATGAGAAAGATGACTTCGCTTTGAAAATACTGATAGGGCACAGATAGTGTGTCAATAGCCAGCTGGAGTAGATGTCTTCCTAAGAAATATACTTCATGATGTCGTATAGCTACTGTTTATACCTCGCTCAGAGATTTATTGTTGTTTATAAAATATGTAAATTTTATTTTAATTTCTGACTGTGTGATTAAAGATTATTTTACTATGGTAGTACATTATTATCATTATTATCATTTATATTATTATGATTATGATTATTAAGGCAGCGAGCTGGCAGAATCGTTAGCACACTGGACAAAATACTTAGTGGTATCTTGCCCGTTGCTATGTTCTGAGTTCAAATTCCACTGAGGTCGACTTTGCTTTTCATCCTTTCGGGGTCAATAAAATAAGTACCAGTTGAACACCAGGGTTGATGTAACTGACTCATTCCCTCCCACAAAACTGCTGTCCTTGTGGAAAAATCTGAGACCATTATTATTATTATTATTATTATTATTATTATTATTATCATTAAGGCAGCGAACTGACAGAATTAACATGCCAGGCAAAATGCTTAGTGGCATTTTGCCAGTCACAACATTCTGAGTTCAAATTCTGCTGAGGTTGACTTTGCCTTTCATCCTTTTGGGGTCGATAAATTAAGTACCAGTGAAACACAGGGGTCAATGTAACAGACTAGTCTCCTCCCCACAAATTTTAGGCCTTGTGCCTATAATAGAAAGGATTATTGTTATAATTATTATAAGTAGTAGTATTGCTATCAGTATTATCATTATTCAGTCTTTTAAATCCAGTTAAGGGCTATTGTACTACAGTTTCTATAAATATTCCTCTGTTTGTACATATTTCTCCATTACTTCTATTCTTATGCAGATATCCCTTTTAGTACTCTGTGCTGTTTTTAGTAAGTTCACTAGTTGGTTCTCATCGTTTTACATCTGCGTATAAAAAGATGCAACATTGTGTGGATATATTCATGAAGCTAGCAAAGCAATCACATTGTAATGTTAGGCAATAATCATTTATACTGCTTAGTTAATCTACCTGAAATGAAAAAAAAAAAAAACGGTAAAATATTTTATATTCTATAATTATTTAATTGATGTGAATCTACCCATAAATGACTAACCTGAATGAACTTCCTCCTCATCCTCCTCACTATCCTCCTTCTCACTATCTTCCTCCTCCTTCGCAACATCCTTCTCCTCACCATCCTCCTTCTCACCATCTTCCTTATCATCATCATTAAAGCTCCTTTCTGTGTCATATAGACTCATGGGACCAGTTTCCTAGTTTTTGTGGCATATATATATTTCCCCCATATATTCTTCCCCTCGATGGAACTCCAGTCCATTGCAAGAATACTCATTTTTGCCAACTGAGTGAACTGGAACAATGTGAAATGAAGTGTTTCACTCAAGAACGGAATGAATCACCCAGTCCAGGAATCGAAATCACAATCTTATGATCATGCGCCCAACACCATAACCAGTAAGCCATGCCCCCACCACTCTTCATCATCATTGTTTAACATCTACTAATTCATTGAAGTGCATGTTATATAGCTCAACATCCTTTCAGCCCTTACCTGTTTCCATGCAAGGTAATATTTTACCATGATCAGACATGTTTTATACAGGAAGATCAGAAAGAAATGACATCGTTTATATGATGGTGATTTTCGGTTACAATCACATGTCAAGATAAGGGTACAAAGAAACACACACACACTCACAAGCACGTATACATACACACACACACATAAACACACACAATACACTCAGGTGCATACACACACACACATACATGATGCAGTGGCCAGAACAGTCTGGAACAGGATAACAAAAAGGAAAACACCTACAGATAAAGTTGACTATATTGAGACTGATGGCAGAAAAGAATATTGGTGGAAGTTAAAAATTAAAACAGCCACCAGGTTAAAACACAACTGGCCAGATATTGTTGAATGGAACCACAAGAAAAAGATATGTTCTGTTGTGGAAATCAGCTGCCCTCTGAACCCCAATGTGGTTAGAAAAATACAAGAGAAAGAAGACATCTATGGACCATTGATAAGTAGATTGCAAATCCAGTACCCAAGATACATGTTCAGCTACATACTCAATCAAGGTGCTGTGCCGTGGGACTGAACCCAATACCACATGGTTGATAAGATAACTTCCCAGCCACATAGCCATGCCTGTGTACATATGTTAGAACATTTTAGAAAACAAAAATTAGTAAATAAGAAACAATATCTGAATTTAAAATATTTGAATCTAACAGATATTGAATTTAGTCAGACATTTATGAAACCAATTTGATTTGTAACTAACTCTGTTTCCGCATTTCAGTGTTCTATTCATAGAAACATACCCCCTACCCTTGCACACCTCATTCAGGTTGATGAATTATGACATAGCTTTCTTTCATTTTTTTCCTGTTTCAAAGGGCGAATAAGTGATCAGGGTGCAAACAAAGAGATAAAAAGGCGATTTTTGATCTTCTGTAGTCATTATTATCTATGTCAGCTGATATGAAATAACTGCAGTACTCCATGAATCTCATGACTTGTATTTCATTAGGATTGGAAAGTGTTTTTTATTACTATAAAACATGACGACTGACAACTTCCTTGAGGTTTGTAATGTATCTTGCTTCTGTATTTTCCCAATGAAAATTAAGACCTTACTTGGATTAATGTTTCATCCAAACCTGAATAGAATGTTAGGACTATAAAATCTTGATCATATGTATATATCTCTATCTCTCTTTCTCCCCATATATATATATATATAAATATATATACAAATATTTGTGTCAGTATCAATGTTTATTTGTTATATGTGTATCTGTAGTGGTTAGCTTGTCTCCCTTCCTGACTAGAAGTATGTCAGTATATTTTAATCAGTTACTTTGTGCAAACACTCTGAGAAAAAGTGAACAATGAATATACATTTTTAACAATTGTGTATGTGTGTGTCTATATTTCTATGTGTATAGACATATGATGTTCATACGTTAGTGTATGTACTGTTATGGTTTAAAAGTCTTCTAAAAACATTAATCCCTCTACTACACACTGACTCTAGTACACTTTCAGTTTAACAATATCAACATTGAAAAATAGTGTGATAGAGTAAAGGCAGGATATATATATAGTGATATATGTATCTGTGTCACTTTCTGAAATATAAAAATGATATACCGGCTTGTCTATTTGTCTTGTATGTATGTAATCATTAGTATTTAGTTTTATTTCTAGATTTCTTACTAATGGAGATAGTCAGTTTCTAACCTAGAGCCATGGCTCCTTCCTTAGAATTTCAACATCATACATGATATTTGTGCATGTTTGTGTGTATATGTGCAAGTATTTGGAGTCAGATATGTCTCATTTTATCTATGTATACTCATACATATAAGCTGTATGTCTAGACATATGCATATGTACTTACATGCTAAACCTTGGAACGATCTACATGTTTTGACAGTTCTATTGATGGCTTGTATCGGTAGTCTTCTAATTAGCCTTCTCTTTTCTGATTTTCATAAAATTAATTTCTGAAGATTGGTGCTGAGTTTTTTTATGTATCCTAGTTCCCCACCTGTACGAATCTGAAATTGTAATCTAGGTGGAGTAGCTGTATATCTCTCAATAGTTCAGCGTAGGTATTTTCTCTTTCATTGATCTTTAGCTTTATGTTGACATCCACTGGACAACAGATTTCCGCTACTATACATAATTTCTCTTCATAATTTCTCTCAAATCACAATATCTGGTCTATCATTTTTGCATTTAATTGAGGTTTTCACCAGTACTTTTTCATATTATAAGTGGTTACAGTCTAAGTGTATGTGTATGTGTGTTTGTGTGGGTGGGTGTGACTATCATCATTTTAACATTCACTTTTCATGGAGATTATTGAAGCAAATTCTCTACAGCAGGATGCCCTTCCCATTACCAACCCTCTTCTATTTGCAACCAAAGTTATATTGTCCCATGATCAGACATATTTTTGCAAAATACTCAAAATAAATGACATCTTGTATAATAATGACACACATGTACAATTACATGAGATCCCTGTATAAGGATACACCAACACACACATACAGTTACAAACACACACAATTACACATGTGTGTGTAAATGTGCTTATGTATATATATGATGATGATGATGGTGATGACAACGATGATGTATAAAATTTCCGTTTCCATGCTTACATGGGTCATATGAGATTTATTGAAGATTTTCTGCTGCCAGATACCCTCCCCCTCATCAACTCTTGCTGGTTTCTAAGCAAGCCAATATCTTCCTATGGCCAGATATTTTCATGGAAGACTGAAAATGAGGATGAAAATGAGGATCATTTATGTTTGTTGAATGATATGACGACAAAGCTACATAAGCACACACACACACACACACACACACACACACACACACACACACACACACACACACACACACACACACACACACACACACACACACACACACACACACACACACACACAGACACACACACACACACAATGTGGCAGAACACAGAGCAAGCATGATATACAGATAGATGATAGATGAGAACTTTAAATCCAACTCCTACATCCAGAGAGAGCTGGTACCCCCAATGTCAAAAGTTAGCTATAAGAACAAGCCTCATTGAGATGGTATGGAAGTAGAAAGATTAATAAACACAAGTTGGCTTAATACATATATCACAGTGTCACAGTATCGGCCAGACCATCTGATGCTGTTATACACCACTGTATAACAGAATGCAGTTCCAATTATGTCTTGATTGTGCCATTCATTTCCATATTGACCCAAATTGCTTAACTAAATTGTCTTTCCATCATCATGGAGGTCTTTCAAATGGCATTTTCTGACACCTTGCATACCTCTCAGCAATTACACAGGACCACCTGTTGTCTGTGAACCTTGCAATATGTCTGGCCCTGTGGAACTTGTGCTTTTGGTACTCTGCAATCACATTGTTCACTCTGCTCCATTCTCAAATTATCTCATTTTGAATGCGTTCTCGTAATGATATTCCCTGCTTGGATCTTTCATTGCAATAATACATATATAATTACATGGAATGCAAAAAAACAAAAAAAACAAACAGAAGAAATACAAAATAAAGAGTACAGGACAAAGAAGTAAAGTAAACACATTCTTTTCCTTTACTGTATTTCTGTACTCTGTACTCCATGTCAGTATATGCATTAAGCTTACTTGAGTTTATCTGCTTTACTATGTGTGTGTGTGTGTGTGTGTGTGTGTGTGTGTGTGTATTATATATATGTATGCATTGAAAAACAACTGTATCATCATCATCATCATTGTTTAAGGTCCGCCTTCCATGCTAGCATGGGTTGGACAATTTGACTGAGGACTGGCGAACCAGATGGCTGCACGAGGCTCCAATCTGATCTGGCAAAGTTTCTACAGCTGGATGCCCTTCCTAACGC
>NC_068990.1:54964598-54965794 GCF_001194135.2 Octopus bimaculoides | reverse complement strand
TATATATATATATATATCTATATATATATATATATATATATATACAGTTTTTTTTCAATGCATAAATCTTTTACTTCCTGTATGTTCACCCCTATCCAACCTTTTTTTTTTTTACAGTTACAGGCTGCCTTCTCATCTCCTGCTCCTCATACAATCTTGCAATTCCACCTCCCATCTTCTACTCAGCTCATGCTTTGAGGGGCCACCAGGACACCTCATCTCCTATCTATCTCTTTGCAGCTACTGCTAATTACTCTCTCCCTCCGCTACCAAATGTGAGTAACCATTTCAGCTCTTCAAGAAGAACCTCCTCTGCCCACCAGCACCACTACCATCATCATCTTTTCCATTACTTTAACCCCTCATCCCCAAGCATAAAGGCAAGTCCCACTTCCCTCAGAGTTCATAGTCTTGCAAGCTGCATGGTGACCTCAGTGGTGCTGGTGGCATGAAAAACAAGGCACCCAGTACACACAAAGAAGGGCATTCAACTACAGAAGCAATGTCAAATAGACACTGGAGCACAATGTGGTCTTTGGACCCACCAGATCTTGTCAAACCAGTCAACTCATGCCAGCATGGAACTTAGAAGAAGAAGAAGAAGATGATGATGATGATGATGATGATCTATTGGGCTTGACTTGCCATGATAATGGTGGTTGTTCTCAGAATCACTGCATATTGAAATACCTTAACCAATGTTGAGGCACCATCAAGCATTCACTTCTTTCTTCTCTGTTTTTCTTTACTTGACGAAAGACCTTAGACTGAAGCATTGAACTTTTTGATTCTTTGTTTATAATGTAAAATTAATGATCTTGTACTCTAGTTTGTTTTTGTTGTTGGGATTTCGTTATTCTTTCTTTTCTTTTCTTTTTATTTTTGTTCCTGAAATCTAAATGGATATCCTTACCATGCTAACATAGGATTTACCTCTGGATTACACTGCTCTGAATTGATATTAATAAAATTAGAAGTCCATCTGAAAATAATAATGAAATATTAATATTAATATTAGGCACAGGAGTGGCTGTGTGGTAAGTAGCTTGCTTACCAACCACATGGTTCTGGGTTCAGTCCCACTGCATGGCAACTTGGGCAAGTGTCTTCTACTATAGCCTCGGACTGAGTGGATTTGATAGACGGAAACTGAAAGAAGCCCGTAGTATATATATATATATATATATATATATATA
>NC_068990.1:54959709-54962554 GCF_001194135.2 Octopus bimaculoides | reverse complement strand
CGATGAGTTCTTGAAAATTGGTTATTTTCCCTAAAACTATATATATTTTATATATACTTTATCTATAAGGCTCAATTTAATTTCAATTTTTTATAAATTGATTTTAATTGAGTTTTTTACCTGTAATTTTGGATTTTGTCCCTAATAATATTAATATATATATATATATATATATATATATATATGTGTGTGTGTGTGTGTGTGTGTGTGTGTGTGTTTGTGTGTCTGTGTTTGTCCCCCCACCATCGCTTGACAACCGATGCTGGTGTGTTTACGTCCCTGTAACTTAGCGGTTCGGTAAAAAGAGACCGATAGAATAAATACTAGGCTTATAAAGAATAAGTTCTGGGCTCGATTTTCTCGAATAAAGGCAGTGCTCCAGCATGGCCGCAGTCAAATGACTGAAACAAGTAAAAGAGTAAAAAAGTATTAATATTGATATATAAGTCAGCAAGCTGGCAGAATCATTAGCATGCCAGGCAAAATGTTTAGCAGCATTTTGTCAGTCTTTATGTTCTGAGTTCAAATTCTGCTGAGGCTGATTTTGCTTTGCAACCTTTTGCAGGCAACGAAATAAGTACCATTTAAGCATTGGGGTCAATGTAATCAATTTATCCTCTCCCTGAAATTGCTGGCCTTATGCCAAAATTAGAAACCAACAGTAATATTAATGCAAGAGCACTCAGAGAGTGCAAACTTCCGCCAAGGCAACACCAACGTCCTCTCAATGATTAACCAGAGATGATTTTTTAAATGAGAATATCTGAAATAAACTCGACTGCTCTCACAAATGAGAATACTAATAATGAACCAGACCACTCTCAAAAATTAAGTAAAAAAAAAGGAAAAATAATCCAGAATCCTTGTCTGATGCCAGATCGATCAGTTTGTGCCAGTCACTAGGATAAACATCTCTGAAAGTTTCATCCATATCCATCCAGTGGTTCTTGAGATATCTTGTCCATGGACAAACAAACAAACACAACTGAAAACAATACCTCTGCCTTTGCTAAGATGGAGGTAATAAGTGCAGGTGTCGCTGTGTAATCAAAGTGACTATGAGACCAATCAAAACCTTGTGAGTGGATTTCATAGATGGAAACTGAAAGAAGCCCATGATATATAATGTGTGTGTGTGTGGTTGTTTCTCCTTATTTTGATGTTGCATAATTTGTAAATGAAGCTAGATGAGGCTCGAGCAGGGATGGTGGCGAACCCTGCTGTACTCTTTCACCACAACTTTCTCTCACTCTTTCTTCCTGTTTCTGTTGTACCTGTATTTCAAAGGGGCCAGCCTTGTCACGCAGTGTGTCATGCTGAATGTCCCTGAGAACTACCTTAAGGGTACACGTGTCTGTGGAGTGCTCAGCCACTTGCACGTTAATTTCACCAGCAGGCTGTTCCATTGATCAGATCAACTGGAAACCTTGTCATTGTAACCAACAGAGTGCCACTATATATGTGTGTGTGTGTGTGTGTGTGTGTGTGTGTGTGTGTGTGTATGTGTGTATACAGGGTGTCCCAAAAAGATGTACTCACTCTTTGACTTCCTGTACTCATGCATTTTGTTTTCAAGTAGATGTTTATTGATATACATACAATCCTAAAAAGTTAAATTAAATTCAGGAAAATAAATTGTTGTAGAAACGATTATTTATTGTCATTTAGAATTATTTAATGTTCTCTCTCATTCCTGCCTGTTCGCAAATGTTCAAACTGCCTTCCTTCATTTTCCAAACAAAGCTGATAATGTCCAACAATGGATTTAACAACATTGCCAAACATTTCATTTGGAATTGCAAGACATTGTATTTGAATTTCATTTTTCAAATCATCAATTGTCACTGGTTTTGCAGCGTAAACCTTATCTTTGAGATGTCCCCATAAAAAAAAAAAATCCATTAGCGTGAGGTCTGGGGAATGTGCAGGAAATTCAATGCTACCTCTCCTCCCAATCCATTTGTTTGGATGTGTTGCATCGAGGTAAGCCCTTACATCACAAAAAACAATACGTTAGTAATCATCCGTCAAAGAGTGAGGTACATCTTTTTGGGACACCCTGTATATGTGTGTGTGTGTGTGCATGTGTATGTATATGTGTGTGTGTGTGTTTATATGTACATATATATATATTTATCTGTGAAGGTGTATGACTTAGAGCATTGGACACACAATCATGAGGCAGTTAGTTCGATTCCTGGATCAGGTTGTGTGTTGCATTCTTGAGCAAGACACTTTATTTCATGTTGCTCCAGTTCAATTAGATGTAGAGATGAGCTGCAACATCACTGGTGCAAAGCTGCGTCAGCCTTTGCCTCTCCCTTGGATAACATCGGTGGTGTGGAGAGGGGAGGCTGGTATGCATGAGTGACTGCTGGCCTTCTATAAACATCCTTGCCAGGGCTTGTTTTTTGAAGGGGAACTTTCTAGGTGCAATCCCATAATCATTCATGACCAAAGGAGGTGGGGTCATACATACATACATACATACATATATATATCATCATCATCATCCAGTGTTTTAAATCAAAGTTTTGTCCCCATTAATGGGTGTGGCTGGATCTACCTCAATGCCATAGCAACCAAGGTAGGCGGGTGCAGCCCACCCCAACCTTTGGGCTGGCTGGTGCCCATTCTCTTTTGCTATCACGAGGCTCTTTTGGAACTGGATTTTCTATGGGGAGCATGCCCTTGCTTACCCCCAACCTCATGAGTGGTCCCGAAATCAAGGCCTCTACCACAATTTTTAAGAAATGTGGTGGAAAACTAGCTCAGGAAAGCAGGGACTCTACTCCTCTCTGAGACACCTTTCAGAGCCCCACTACTTATATATATATATATATAT
>NC_068990.1:54955674-54959121 GCF_001194135.2 Octopus bimaculoides | reverse complement strand
AATATATATATATATATATATATATATATATATATACACACACACACATACACCTTGTTTATGTAATGCTGAAATAGCTGCTGTAATTTGACAGAACTATCACAAAGGATTGATGTTTCTCTATTGTGGTTGTTTGGGGTTTTATTAACTGCACATATTATTTTTTATGTTGGTCTATGAATAATGAATACAAACATGGGAAAAGATAAACTTTGCAGTTATGACAAAATAGCTGCTTCGTATATCTGCATGACTATACTCTCATGGCACCAAATAATAAGTGTTTAAGTGAAGTTGACAGTCTTTTAATATCTTTGAATGGCTAATATGTGCTTTTCATGCTGCAATCATTCTAGTTTCAAATCATGGTTTCAGCGCAAAAATTACTTGCCTGGTGAAACATTGACAGACTTCATGTTAAAATGAAGAAAAGTTAAGAAATTTCTTTTGGAACAGTGTCTTTTTGTGACTTGTAAGGATACTGTATTTCATTAAGCAAAGTATATTAAACGTTTTTTTTTTAAATAAGTAAATTAAACGTTTTTTTTAAATAAGTAAATTCTGTCCTACTGTGTTAGCAGTGCTATTATATCATTTGTTAAGGTCATCTGTACAGATTTTCTATAAAAATTATAGTGCTGGCTATAATTTCTATAGAAAATCTATAGAAATAACCTTAACAAATGTAATTTTGAAGAATGTTTCTTACAGCATCATTGATATAATGATAATGCTTCAATTAACTGTAAAAATTGGTGTTGTGTCAAATAAAAACAAATGGACAAAACAGAGTCAAAGAGGAATGTTAGTATATTAACAACATCTAAGTTTGTCTGGGTTTTAATTCCTTGTTTGTTACCATTTGCTTTTTATCAGTTGTACTCTCAGAAAAAAGTTTTATTATAACTTCCTCTTACTTTTCTTTACATTCCTCATGTTAGCCTGTATGTAGATATGTTGATGTTCATATGTTTTTCTTTAAGATTTTGAGATTTCCTGTTTATATGTTTTGGTGAATTTATTGTTTATTTGTTTGGTTGGTTTTAAATAGCTGTTATGTGTTTTAATATTTCTCTTAGGTATTGTGAGACTAATAACCCAGTGTAGATCTCAATATGCATATGTTTCAGAATGAAGTGTTAGCTGAGTATAAAGTTGTAATAAGAAAGAGAGATGACAAAGGGATGAATGATGAAGTTCATGTGATAATCATTCATCACTTTTTCATCTCTCTTTCTTATTATTGCTCTATAATCAGCTAATACTTCATTCTGAAACATACATATATTAATTATATGCATAAATATAAACAAACTAACATTTGTTTTGTTTTATAAGCATTAAAATGTGTATTGAACAATACAAATTAGATGATATTTTTTTGAATGCTGAATTGCCACTAGAACAACAGGAAAAATTTGTCAACAGCCAGTCATGAATTTGTCAGCAGGCAGTTTAGCTTAATGGTAAAGCACTCAGCTGGAGTCTTTGAGGGATATGGGTTCATGTCCTATGGCTGGTTGTTGACAATTTTTTCTGTTTTGTAAGGGTAATTTACCCAGTATTTCTGCTGTTCTAATGGCAATTCTGTGTTCAAAAGAATATAATCTAATTTGTATCATTCAATACACGTATTAAGTTCTACACAATACCCAAGTGAAATATTAAAACACAAAAACTCCCACCCGGAAGAGTTCTAACAACAAATAATCCTTTGACGCTGGAGAAAACCTTATTTGGGAACTTCCCTCAAAAACATACTTATACCATCAAGGTAGCTGTTATATGTGTATAGATATCTGTATCATGGTATCAACCAAACATTCAAATGCTGTTGTACACTGCAGGTCAGACTGCACTTCTTTGCAGTGCTGTAGCTTTCAAATAATGCCACCCCATTGGCTAGGCAGGCAGGCAAGCCAATGATACATAAATGACTGAGATCATGACATTCCCCCCTCCTCCTAAATGGAATGACTCATTTACAACTGAGTGGCCTGGAGCAACGAGAAATGAAGTGTTTTACTTGAGAACACAACACACCATGTGGTCCAGGAATTGAAACCATGATCTTGCAATCATAAGTGCAAACACCCTAGCCATCAGGCTATGTGCCTTCACATGTGTATAGATATATGCTTAGAAAAGATTAGTTATATATAAAAAAAAAAAGAATTTTAATTCCCTTGTTTATCAATATTTATCATGTTTGTTACTTTTCTTTTTTTTTTTTTCAGACATCTGGGATTGAAAAGAAAGAACACTTATATAAGATTCTTGTTATTGGAGAATTAGGAACTGGAAAAACAAGTATCATCAAACGTTATGTCCATCAATTCTTCTCCCAACATTACCGAGCTACTGTATCCTTTATATCATCACATTATTTTTAGTTATTTGAAGGTAGCATGCTAACAGAATTGTTAACATATCAGACAAAATGCTAGGCAGCTTTCTTCTATCCCTTGGTATTCTGAGTTAAAATTTTGCAAAGGATTCAACTTTGCCTTTCTTCCTTTCAGCGTCGATAAAGTATGTACCAGCTGAGCCCTGGGATCAATATAATTGGCTCATCTCTCCCACTAACTTTGCAGGCATCATGCCAAAATTTAATATTTTTAAAATGCATAAGTGCAGGCATGACTGTGTGGTAAGAAGTTTGCTTTCGAACAACGTGGTTTTGGGTTCGGTCTCACTGCGTGGCACCTTAGGAAAGCATTATCTTTGAAAGACCTGGGCCAACCAAAGCATTGTAATTTGATTTCATGGATGGAAACTGAAAGAAGCCCATCAAATGATTTCATATATATATATATATATATAAGGGTCGCTTCTTTTGTGTTTAAATGTACACTAATTTTATATTTGTTAGTGGATTTGATGGATGGAAACTGTAAAAAGCTTATTGTATATGTGTGTGTGTGTGTGTGTGTCTGTATCTTTGTGTCTGTGTTTGTCCCCCACCACTGCTTGACAACTAGTGTGTGTGTTTACATTCTCATAACTTAGTAGTTCAGCAGTTCAGCATAAAGAGACCAATAAAGTACCAGGCTTACAAAAAAAAAAAAAAGGTACAGGGTGTCAGTTCACTACAGCTTGAGATCTGTTTTAATCTCTCCATCATACTTTAACTTATCACCTGACACTAAACCACCTCCTCAATACTACTCCTTCCTTGGATGAGGAGGTGAGTGTCTTGCAAATTACTTGATGACCTTGCTGAAGCTGGTGCCATGTAAAAAGCACCCACTGCACTCTGTAATGTAGTTGGTATTGATAAGGGCTTCCCAGCTGTAAAACCCATACTAAAGCAAATGGCAGAGCTTGATACTGTCCTCTGGCTTGCCAGCTCCTCTCAAATTATCTAATCCATACCATCATGGAAAGTGATGATGATGATGGTTTTATATATATATGTGTGCGTGTGTGTGTGTATTTATATATATA
>NC_068990.1:54949764-54955420 GCF_001194135.2 Octopus bimaculoides | reverse complement strand
AAATTTTGGAAAAATTATATTTTGGCAAATTTAAATGAAAAGTCTTTTTAAAACATATTTGTATAGTATTCAAATAACAGCGGCATTTCCCTTGTTTCTGTCTGTCTCTGTTTCTCTTGTTAACTCTTGTGGGTTCGAGGTCGTTGTGGGTTTGAGGTTGTTGTGGGTTCAAGGTCAAACCCACAAGAGTTAACAAGAGAAACAGAGACAGACAGAAACAAGGGAAATGCCCCTGTTATTTGAAGACTATACAAATATGTTTTTAAAAAGACGTTTCATTTAAATTTGCCAAAATTTAATTTTTCCAAAATTTGTTATTCTTATTTACAGTTGGAAAGATCTCAAGGATTGAAACCTGTTCTGAAATGTTTTTATAAAAGTATTTTAGCATTTTCTACCTTGTCTTTTTTCCACATATATATCTACTCATGTGTTCCTCTTCAACCTTTTACATATATATATATATATGCATATATAACAAGCAAATTAGCAATAACTATACTGAGAAGTGATGTTTATTGCCACAAAACATGGCTGTTCTGTAGGAACCAATGTTACTACCATTTTAACTCCAGGAGGACACATTTTCCTGTTGGTTATTCCATGCAGTCTGCACCTGATATATATTGCAAGCAGGGAAGAGAACTCCTACCATCTTCCAGCCATGAGACCACTAGACCATACGGTTTTGAGCTCTTTGTGCTCATCCTCAGTAATGGATTCTCATCCACTAGAGATAACAGTAGTTCACTCCAGCTCACAACATATATATATATATATATATCGAGTGCAGATTGCATCGGATAACCATCTGGAGGAGGCATCCTCCTGGAGGTAAAATGATAGTAATGTCAATTCCTGCAGAACAGCCATGTTGAAGTGGCAATAAACATTACTTATATGTATATAAATTTCTTGCGTGTCAAAATAAGAGGAGGATATGTTATAGTCTTATTCCAAATCATCAGAATCTATCGATTAATAGCAATTTTAAAATTTGATATTTCCTTTTGTACAGGTTTCTTACTTTTAATTTCACTTCCTTAATCATTGTCTACAGATAGGTGTTGATTTTGCACTAAAAGTCATTAGTTGGGATGCTGACACACTTATCCGATTGCAATTATGGGACATTGCAGGTAAAATATAGATTATTTATTTTCAATTTCATTCTCTCCCATTTCAGTTACACACTGTCATACTTCTGTTTCAAAGTATCATACATCAGACACATACTGCAACACATCAGTTACATACTGCAACATTTCAGTTACATAGCATTTTGGTTACATGAAATAAAATTTCAGTTACATAACACTTAAAAGCCACATGCTATAAAAATTCAGTTACATATTACAACACTTCAATTACATGCAATGAAGGCATGCAGCCAAATAATTAGAGTATTTGGCTCATGATCATAAGGCTGTGAGTTCAATACCAGCAATGTGTTGTGTCCTTGAGCAAGACATTTTATTTCACATTGCTCCAGTCAACTCAGCTGGCAAAAATGAGTAGTACTAGTATTTCAAAGGGTCAGCCTTGTCACACTCTGTGTCATGCAGAATCTCCCTAAGAACTCTATTAAGAGTACATGTGTCTGTGGAGTGGTCAGTCACATGCACATTAATTTCATGAGTAGGCTGTTGTAACAGACAGAATGCCAGTGTATATGTGTTAGTGTTTCCTTATCTTGACATCACATGATATGGATCAAGATATGGAGATGACAGAGGACCAAGATGTGTGGCGCATCGCTGTACTCAAGAAAACCCACATACCACAACAGAGTTGAGATCCTAAAACCAGGGTGCCATGTAAAAAGCATTGATGTGGGTGCTAATGCCATGCAAAATGCACTGATGATGGTACCATGTAGAAAGCACCCAGTATACTCTGTATAGGGGTTGGCACTAGGAAGGGCATCCAATTATAGAAACTAAGCCAAAACAGACTATGGACTTTGTTGTGGACTCTGGCCTTGCTGGTTTCTGTTAAGCTGCCAAAATCATGCCAGCATGGAAAATGGATGTTAAATGATGATGATGATGATGATGATAATGATGATGATGACGATGACGATGACGATGATGATGATGATGATGATGATGCAAGCAAATCTTCTGCAAAAGCAGGCTTAGCTTGGGTGAGCTGTTACCTTTCTTCATTGTCAAACAGTTGAGTAAAACTGGGAATAAGCAGAGACCGTGTGGAAGCCCATCAGATGGTTTGTGCCTGTAATTTGAACATCTGTGCCATACTGATTCTGGTTTTTATGTTAAGAATACATATGTCTGTGGAATATTCAGTCATTTATTTATTTATTCAATGAGCAGGTAATTCAGTTGATTTATCAGTGTAGTCATTATTGAAACTAGCAGAGATCCATTACATCTACCGTACAAGATTGATTGCTTCGAGCCATCCACATTATTGGCTTACTAGCAGAGCCACATGCACACCAAAATGTTTCATGCATTTCTTCAGGTTCTTTATGTTCTGAGTTCAAATGCCACTGAGGTCAACTATGCCTTTCAACCTTTCAGCATTGATAAAATGAGTACCAGTTGAGCACTGAGGTCAACGTGATCAAATCAACTAACTCCCTCCCACAAAATTTCAGACTTTGTTCCTATACTAGAATTGCCTATACACATGAAAATACAAAAGATACTAAGAATTTCTGACAAGTTTGACTTTATCAGCAACATCAGCAAATTCTATCTCTAATGATAATGATGGTAAACTTTATCTGTTACCTGGTTCAACATCACCACATAGCACCACTTTTAGTGGAGTTCATCCTGTTGCAATAATTTGAGTCAAGTCTCTGAATTGAGAATATCATCTTCTTTCTCTCTCATGATTCTTAGAGGTTCTGTAAAAAGGCTGTAGGTACTGTCTTCCTTCCTGGCTAAAAACGCAAATACAATATAAGAAGTTGCCTCTCTCCGAAAAATACTCCATATATCAAAGTATGACATTTCATGTACACTGCTGAGCTTTCAACAAATTTATCTAAGCAAAACTCTGGTGGATAAATATTCTGAATATCAGAGTAAATATACCACATGAGTAGTTAATTATCTCATGAGTTGTATTGACACTGCAACACAGATAAGAGAGGATGTATTCCTTTAATGGTAAGCAATTAAATTTGATAACATTTTAAAGAGTGTCTCCTTGTCATACCAGAGCAAGAGATATTAAACTGCCACATAAAGAATATTGGTTCTTTCAAAGTAATGTGAAAGATGAAATTTATCAATAGCAGCTGCCCTATAAGATTAACAAAATATTAATTTTGTATGGAGTATGAAGTTACTGCAAGAAATATTTATGGACAGTACCATCTTCATCAGTGGTTTTCAACTGGGGTCTACACAAATTATTAAAAATTATGCCCAATAAATTGGTTATACTTCTACTTTACACACAATATTTTAGCAATTTTTAAATTTAATTATAAAAATATAATGGCGAGAGGATGAACGAAGCGAAATCGTGATGGCACCTGTGCCCAGCGTCGCCTTCCTGGCACCTGTAAAGACATTTGAGTGAGATTGTTGCCAGTGCCGTTGGACTGGCTCCTGTGCAGGTGGCACGTAAAATACACCATTTTGAGCGTGGCCATTGCCAGTACCGCCTGACTGGCCTTCATGCCGGTGGCACGTAAAAGCACCCACTACACTCTCGGAGTGGTTGGCATTAGGAAGGGCATCCAGCTGTAGAAACTCTGCCAAATCAGATTGGAGCCTGGTGTAGCCATCTGGTTCACCAGTCCTCAGTCAAATCGTCCAACCCATGCTAGCATGGAAAGCGGACGTTAAATGATGATGATGATGATGATGAATGGGAATTTTAAACTTCAAATAGCTATAGGGGTCCAATAGAGCAAAATAGGAATCAAAGGGGTCCATAGGAAAAATATGGTTGAGAGCCACTGATCTACATCAATAAACATTACATTTTATGTGGCATTTAACCAAGCAATAAGCATGAAGGTATCTATATTTTAACTGACAAGAAATACTGGTGGAATATCCACATTCAAAGCTCCATCAAATTCTCTATATAACAGGTAAGGTATTATTTTCTGGGAGAACATGCAAAAAATGCATGCTGCTATGGAAGGTAACTATCCTGCTAATAGGAATATTACATATAATGTCAAGACAGCAAGTTGGCAGAGTCATTAGCACACCAGGCAAAATGCTTAGCAGCATTTTGTCTGCTTTTATATTCTGAGTTCAAATTCTGCCGAGATTGACTGTGCCCTTCATCCTTTTGAGGTTGGTAAAACAAGTAGCAATTAAGCACTGGGGTCACTGTAATTGACTTACTCCCTGCCCCGAAATTCCTGTACCAAAATTTGAAACCAATTTTACATCCGATGTTAGCTATATATAAACAATAACATTATATACTCTGATAGGTTTCAGTTTACTCCTATAATAAATAAGTGTACAATGTCACGCCACCAAATATTTTATGATAATCTTAAGGAGTTGTTCTTACAGAGATAACCTTGTTTCATTAAATAGAACAAATTTAATTCAAATAAAAAGAAAATTAAAAAATAATTTCTCTATTTATATTCTGTATGAAGTTATCTGACATTTATCAATGAGTTTTTATATCAAAGAGTCTATTAGTTACATTTCTTTTTCCACTCCAATATGCTTGTAATTTGTAATGATTTTTCTAAACATTAACTGCAGGTCAAGAACGATTTGGTAACATGACACGAGTGTACTATAAAGAGGCTGTTGGAGCATTTGTAGTGTTTGATGTAACAAGAGTACCAACATTTGAGGCTGTGGTTAAATGGAAAAATGACTTAGACAGTAAGGTTCAGTTACCTGATGGCAGCAATATACCATGTGTATTACTAGCAAATAAGGTAAGTCGATATTTCATCAATTTTTTTTTTTTCTAACACTATGTCGACAATGACAATGAGAGTTCCAGTTGATCCAATCAATGGAACAACCTACTCATGAAATTAATGTACAAGTGACTGAGCACTCCACAGACACGTGTATCCTTAACATAATTCAGGATGACAAAAAATGGGACAAGGCTGGCCCTTTGAAATACAGGTTCTACTCATTTTCACCAGCTGAGTGGACTGGAGCAATGTGAAATAAAGTGTCTTGTTCAAGGATACAATGTGCCCTGGGGGAATCAAACTCATGAGCTGAATATCCTAACTACTAAACCACAAACCTTCGCCAATAACAACTTTAATTACTGAACAATATACTCAAAAAATGCAAACCTTAAGTATCCATATTCATTTCAGCACAATCAAAGATTCACATTCATACATAGACATTTTGTGTGTAAATTCTCTAAAATTCTCCCACATAAATATGTATAAACATGCACACTAGTGCAAAAAGAAGCAAACATATATACATAATTAACATGTAATTTGCGTCCCAGCAACATGGTTCTGGACTCAATCTCACTGCATAGCACCTCAGGCTGACTAAAATCTTGTGAGTAGATTTGGTAGATAGAAACTGAAAGAAGCCCATTATATATATATATATATATATATGTAATAGAGTTATTAATATTTCTAAGTCTCTCTAAAGGAGACTACGGCAGCGGTACTGGAAATTAATAGTTACCGCCAAGCCAACATGGA
>NC_068990.1:54948607-54948907 GCF_001194135.2 Octopus bimaculoides | reverse complement strand
TCTTGTGAGTAGATTTGGTAGATAGAAACTGAAAGAAGCCCATTATATATATATATATATATATATGTAATAGAGTTATTAATATTTCTAAGTCTCTCTAAAGGAGACTACGGCAGCGGTACTGGAAATTAATAGTTACCGCCAAGCCAACATGGACGAAAAGTATGTTTATATATGTATATATATGTGTGTGTGTGTGTGTGTGTATATATATATGTGTGTGTGTGTGTGTATATATATATATATGTGTCACATAGCTAGCTAGAGGCGATGGCTTCTTGGAGCTAATTCACGGCAGCT
>NC_068990.1:54946836-54947515 GCF_001194135.2 Octopus bimaculoides | reverse complement strand
GGGGATATTCAGTGTGACACAGTGTGACAAGGCTGACCCTTTGAATTACAGGCACAACAGAAACAGGAGGTAAGAGTGAGAGAAAGTTGTGGTGAAAGAGTACAGCAGGGTTCGCCACCATCCCCTGCCGGAGCCTCGTGGAGCCTTAGGTGTTTTTGCTCAATAAACACTTACAACGCCCGGTCTGAGAATCGAAACTGCGATCCTATGACTGCAAGTCCGCTACCCTAACCACTGGGCCATTGTGCCTCCACACACACACACAACACACACATATGTGTATGTGTATAAGTGAGCAGCATATTACACATGCATAAGTGAACTTGAAGGTTTACAGCCAAATCAGCAGCTGTATAAAGCCCCATCAGTACTATTCATTACTACTCTATTTTCTTTTATCTTTTGATTGTTTCAGTCATTGGACTGTGATCATGCCAGGCTATTGCCTTGAAGGGTTTAGTTAAACAAATCATCCCTAGTCCGTTTTTATCTTAAGTCTTGCCAAACTGCTCAGTTACAGGTTTGTCAAATAGTGGAGGAGGGACAAACACCCACGCACATATACGGAACAGCTATGGTGTTCAAGAATCATTCCTATCATCAGTGTATTTGATGTCTGCTTTTCATACTAGAATGTTTCAGATAGTTAAATTTGCCTTGTTTATATATATATATATAT
>NC_068990.1:54945652-54946544 GCF_001194135.2 Octopus bimaculoides | reverse complement strand
GAATCATCTAACCACGAGAAAAATATATGTTCTCAATTTTACTGAGAACATATATTTTTTCTCGTGGTTAGATGATTCGGCATCTATTTCTAGCATATAGGAGTCCACTTTTGCAGGTCACTCCTCTTATTTTTGTATATATATATATAGAGAGATAGATAGATAGATAGATAGATACATACATACATACATACATACATACATGCATATATAGGTGCAGGAGTGGCTGTGTGGTAAGGAGCTTGCTTACCAACCACATGATTGTGGTTTCAGTCCCACTATGTAGGACCTTGAGCAAGTATCTTCTACTATAGACTCAGGCTGACCAAAGCCTTGTGAGTGGATTTGATAGACGGAACATGAAAGAGGCCTGTTGTATATATATGCATGTGAGTCCCACTATTGTTTGACAACTGATGTTGGTGTGTTTACGTCCCTGTAACTTAACGGTTTGACAAAAGATCGATAGAATAAGTACGAGGCTTACAAAGAATAAGTTCTGGGGTCGATTTCTTCGACTAATGGTGGTGCTCCAGCATGGCCACAGTCAAATGACTGAAACAAGTAAAAGAATAAAAGAATATGTATATAGTAGTGAGGAAAGGCAAACAATTAGTCAAGGCAGGACAAGGATATTCTTTCACTGCTTTTGCCTTTCCTCACGACCTTTGCCTTGCCTCACTACTTTAACTTATACCTACTGGCTCAAAGCAAAGTCACCATCAACCATTTTTTTAAATAAGATAATCACACAACCACAACTTCAAATGTTGTTCTAACTGGAATTTTGGTGGCACACCTATTTGCACACTCAGAACACATACCTATTTGGTTGAGTCATCCTGATCAAAACTCCTCATATCTTATACATATATATATATATATATATATA
>NC_068990.1:54942174-54945263 GCF_001194135.2 Octopus bimaculoides | reverse complement strand
AAGTTCAAAAGTTTTAGACGTTGTGGTATATTGAGGCGATTTCCTATCAGAAGATGGGTCCAGTGTAATCCGTGGGTAGGAGAGGTGCAGCCAGAGAGTGTAGAGTTCAGAATAAAACAGTCCAGAAAGAGTAAATCCAGAATGAAAGAAGGTAGAATCCAGAAGTTCGTGTTTGATGAGTGGAGACAGGATTAGCTGGTGCAACCACGTAAGCGTGTATTATATATGGGAGAATTTACGAAAAAAACAACAACAGACGAGGACAGGTGGTGTAAACAACAAAAGGATGTATTAGTTTAACGTTCGGGAATAGAGAAAGTCTTTAACGTTTCGAGCTACGCTCTTCAACAGAAAGAATATGGAGAAAACAAGGAGAAAAACAGGGAGAAAAAAAATTGAATGGTTTGGTAATATACTACATAAGTTACACATATTATATTATGCCTTGATACTGAATGGACTGAGATCCCCATTGACAAGTCTCTGATATTAAAGTGTTAAATGCTTACAGTATGCAAATTAACAGCTCCAGTCCTCTGTAGCTACTGAATTTGTTGAGCATATAAACAGATTGGCTGCTTATTTCTCAAGGATTATTCACGTGATGTAAACACTTCGGATAAGAACACAATAAGGTTCAGAAAATGATTATGGCTGTTCAGTATTTTTTTTTCAGTCAGTGGAGAAATAGTTAAATTTACCCAGTTTATATGTGTAGTATTTAGGTTACATATATATATTGTTATATTTTGGGATGGTCATTTTTTTTTCTTGCTAAATAAACACACACACACTATGTTTGTTCTTCACTCATTTATTACTGTTCTTATTTTATCTTATGTCCATTGTCTGGAAATCTTTCATCACGCACCTGTGACCCCTTCAGTGACTCTCTATACCAGTGTGAGACACATGGGGTTCAGAGTTGCTGAAGAGGTCACAAGTGTGTGATAAAAGGTTTTCAGACAAAGCACATAAAATAAGAACAATAATAAACAAGTGAACAAGTGTGTGTGTTTATTTCTTAAGAAAAAAAAATGACCATCCCAAAATATAACAATATATATATGTAACCTAAATACTACACATATAAACTATAACAATACCTGTTTCAACACATGATTTCACATCAGGAATCTTGCAAGACAAATTCATAAATGTAAAAAAAAAAACACACGCACAGAGAGAGAGAAAGAGAGAGAGAGAGAGAGAGAGAGAGAGAGAGAGAGAGAGAGAGAGAGAGAGAGAGAGAGAGAGACTCTCATACAGGTTCTGTCTACAGCTTTCATTCACAAAGCATTAGTTGGTCCAGGTCTACAATAGAAGACATTTGCCTGAAGTGCCACACATTGGAATGAGACTGAACCCAGAGCCATGTGGTTGGAAAGTGAGCTCCTTCCTTCACCAAACAGTCATGCCTGTATAACCCATTTCCATTATATTATACAGGAATTTCATTTATTAACCAGAGAGATGGAACTAAAGACAGTTCTTGTGATTCAAATTCTTTGAGGTGTAGCACTGCAAAGAAGCATCTGGACAATTTCTTTCTATGCAGTGTCATCTTCATTGCTACCGTGTCTGAAAATTAAAATAACAATCACTAATACTAGTAAATTAGCTTCATTATTTCGATCAATTAATTAGGCTAATAACAGACCTGACACTCATCTACATACTACTATCGCTATCATTTAACTAACCCATTACAAGCCATACAAGACACAACCATAACCATTCTTTGTCATACCAATATTTATGCCATGGCTGATTTGGTGACCTGTTGTAATTATTTGTGTGTACCATCACAACTTACTGTCTGCAGTGTTGAACTGTTACTTCTACTCTTGCTACCTTTCATAGTGACATAACTACAAGCAGTGATTTTCTTCCATGAACTGTAATTTCTGTCAAGTTTTCAGAGTGATGTGAGGTTTGGGGTTGTGTGTGTGTGTGTGTAGGAAAGGGTAACATTGTCGCCTGATGAACAGGAACGTCTGTAGTAAGCTATAATTATATCAAGCCAATCAAACGCAGTGTCAGGAATCTTAGCTTTTTCTTTTTAATGTATCTCTTTCAGACATACATATACAAACACACACTCTCGCTCTCTCTTTCTTCTTACTCTCAATCCTGTCTATTTCTTCTTCCATTTACAATTCCTCTCTTTCTCTATTACTTCCTCCTTCTCTCTCTCTCTCTCTCTCTCTCTCTATTACTTTCTCTTTCTTTCTCTAAAATTTTCTTCCTCTTTATAACTTCCTTTGTTTTTTCCTTATAACTTCCTCCCTCTTGTTCTTTATTATTTTCTTTGTTTCTTTAATACTCCCTTCCCCGTCTTTTCTCTATTATTCCCATCTTCTCCTCTCTTGTAACACAGAACCAAGTTGGAGTTTACAAATGAAAAGTGAGCAATAATGAGATTGGATTCATTAAAATAAGACAGGACTTGTGTATATTATACTGTGTTACTTATTGGTTTTAACCCTTCTGCTGTGGAGATCAGATATATTCTGTCAAAGTTTCATCATTCATCACAGTGTAAAACAGTTTTATATACTATTCTATCTTTTGTTAAGGAATGTCATGTTTGAAACTATTTTTGAGAGGATATGTGACTTGCAGAAAATACCAGTTCTATAATTTGGGTGAATATCTAACATCATTACTGGAATAACCATAAAATTTAATTTCGCAGTTAAAGGGTTAAGAAGGTTAATAGGGAGAAAGTAGAGGGAGATAACCTCCTTCATTTCACTTGTATAATTGTGATGCTATACCTGCTATTATGAGTATGGCTAATGGTACTCATTCCTTCAGAGGGGCAAAACATACAGGACGTTATTAGTTCATATGTGCACACAATTCTATTCATAATAATTTCACAACCGTTTCCTTTCAATTGCAAAGAGTTCAGATGTGGCTGTGTGATAAGAAGCTTACTTCCACATGGTTCTGGGTTCAGCCCCACTGTGCAGCACCTTAGGCAAGTGTCTTCTATTATAGCCTTGGGCCAACCAAAGCCTTGTAAGTAGATTTGGTAGAAGGAAGCCTGTTGTGTGTATATATATATATATATATATATATAT
>NC_068990.1:54937709-54941819 GCF_001194135.2 Octopus bimaculoides | reverse complement strand
TAACCAAAGTTATTCCAGCTGTGAATATAGCATTTATTTAGGATATTGAGAGCTACATTCTCTAATGTTCTCTCCCCTTTCCTTTTGTAATATGTGATTTGAAGAAGATTTGGTTTCTATTTCTAGCAGGGTCAAGTGACTAGGTAAAGGCTTTCCTCACTGGTTCATATATTTGTAAGTGTAAAGCAGTGAGCTGGCAGAAACGTTAATATGCCAGGCAGAATGCTTAGTGGTATTTCGTCTGTCTTTATGTTCTGAGTTCAAATACTGCTGAGGTTGACTTTGCCTTTCATCCTTTCATGTTCGATAAATTAAGTACCAGTTGCATACTGGGGTTGATTTAATCGACTGGCTCCCTCCCCAAAAATTTTGGGCCTTGTGCCTAGAGTTGAAAAAATATATATTTGTAAGTGTGTAGACATGTATGTGTATGCATGTGTGCATGTGTATACTGATGTGTGTACACAGATGTGTGTCTACAAATGTGTATGTGTTTTTTATGTTTACAGATGTATGTTTGTGTGCATATGCACAATTGTATATGTGCCATCATCTTCATCATTTAATGTCCATTTTCCATGCTGGAAGTGATCGCAGAGCAACATGAAATGAAGCATTTTGCTCAAGAATACAACGCACTGCCTGATCTGTGAATCAAAAACATTATCTTATGATCACAAATGCAACAACCTAACCACAAGGCCTTGTGCCCTCACTCTTACTATTGTACATCTTTAATTGCCCTCTCTTTTGAACAATTGATTGAAACTTTTGTTTTAGTTAAAGAAAGGAAACAAAACTAGCAGAAATTGTTAGCTGCTCTCAATGAGAAGGGGGAGATAATTCCAAAAAATTAAAATTCATTATCATGAAATTCATTTGCATTCTTAGATGAAAAATTTGACCATTGTTAGCAAACAGTGTGACAGCTATAGACATGTTTTTAGTATTATTGCTCTCTAAAAGGTGCCAGGCTAGTAGAGTTGTTAGCATGCCAAACAAAATGCTCAGCAGAATTTCTTTCACTTGCACATCCTGAGTTCAAATTTCGATGAGGGGAAATTTGCTTTTTGTCTTTTTGGAGGTCGATAAAATAAGTATTAACCCATTACCTACCAGTGATCTCATATGAGATCACTTAAAAATTACAAATTTCGTAATTATCTGTCAATATTTACACATATCTAACCATTTTACTATATCTACTAGGTATATTTCTCTGATATTCAAATGAGGTTTGCTAATTTTTCACCCAATATCTCGCTTATTTCTATTTAAAATGTTATTTTGAAATGTTATTTTGATCATTCCAGCGTGTTTCTAAGGCTAGAAATCAAAGTTTCATTAAAAAATTCCAGTTAATAGAATTATGGGAGGTAATGGGTTAATTGAGCACAGGGGTTGATGTAACTGATACCCCTTTCCCCACAAAATAGCTAGCCTTGTGCCAAAATGTAAAAAAACATCAAATTCTACAGAAAGAGTTATGAAGATTTATAAAAATATAAATACTACATTCAATTGATTGTTATGGAGCTTACAAAAAATAATATAAGCTTTTGAATTTGAAAAACAATGCAATCTAGTGCAATATGACAAAATATAAAAAAAAAAAGAAAAAGAAAAGCCACAAAGATTTCAGTTGTGCACGGCAAATATTTTGAAAACTTAGAAAATCTACTGTGTTATGGAATTTGTTCTAATTTTTTCATAAAAAACATATAAACCTAGTCACAAGTTAGATAATAATATACATCACAATGAAGTAATGATAAGTTTTCAGATACATTGTGGTTGAACTGATTAACTAGTAGTTATGAGTAATAGAAACATAATATGATAAGGAGTAAGAAGGAGGCACAAGCAATAGTGGATGAAGAAGAAGAATTAGTAAAAGGAGGAAAGAAATAATCAGAGGTGGAGAAATAAGAGAACAATAGAAAAGGTGAAACTTAATGGGATCATAGAAGTGGGTCAAAGCTAGGTGGATGAATGTATATGATTAGTGAAATTTGGTATTTAAAGATGTTAGTGTGTGTTTAGTTTGAATAACAACAACAACAACGATTTTGTTATTATTATCATTATTATTATTTTTATTATTGAAGATAGTGAGCTGGTAGAATTGTTAGCATGCCAGACAAAATGATTACATTCTGAGTTCAAATTCCACCGAGGTCAACTTTGCTGTTCATCCCTTTGGGGTCGATAAATTAAGTACCTGTGAAACACTGGGGTTGATGTAATCAACTATTGCCTTCCCCACAAATTTCAGGCCTTGTGCCTTTAGTAGAAAGGATTATTATTATTATTATTATTATTATTATTATTATTATTATTGAAGGAAGGTGGTGAGCTAGCAGAAACGTTAGCATGCCGAGCATAATGCTTAGCGGTATTTCATCTGTCTTTACATTCCGAGTTCAAATTCTGCCGAGGTCGACTTTGCCTTTCATGCTTTCGGGGTCGATAAATTAAGTACCAATTGTGTCCTGGGGTCGCTCTAATAGACTGGCCCCCTCCCCAAAAATTTCAGGCCTTGTGCCTAGTAGAAAAGATTATTATTATTGAAGGTGATAAGCTGGCAGAATCGTTATCATGCCAGACAAAATGTGTAGTTCAAATTTTTACCTTTCATCCTTTCAGGCTCAATGAAATAAATACCAGTCATGTACTGGGGTTGATATAATCAACTATCCCCCACCCCAAAATATCAGGCCATGTGCCTATCATTATTATTATTATTATTATTATTATTATTATTAAGGTGGCAAGCTTGTAGGATCATTAGCACGCTGGGCAAGATGCTTAACTGCATTTTGCCCATCTTTATGTTTTGAGTTCAAATTCTGCCAGGGTCGACTTTACCTTTCAACCTTTTGGGGTTGATAAATTAAGTACCAATGAAACACTAAGGTCAATGTAATTGACTAGCCCCCTCCCCCAAAATTTCAGGCCTTGTGCCTATAGTAGAAAGGAGTGAGCTGGCAGAATCAGTAGCGTGTCAGGCAATATGCTTTGCAGTAGTAGAAAGGATTATTATATATATATATATATATATATATATATATATATATATATATATATATATATACGATTGGTTATTGTAGAAAGGATTATTATTATTACTAATTTTCTTATTATTATTATTATTATCATTACTGAAGGTGGTGAACTGGCAGAATTGTTAGCATACTGGACGAAATACCTAGTGGTATTTCACCCGTCACTATGTTCTGAGTTCAAATTCCGCCAAGATTGACTTTGCCTTTCATCCGTTCAGGATCAATGAAATAAGTACCAGTCATGCACTGAGGTCGTTGTAATCGACTAGCCCCCTTCCCCAAAAAACTTTCAAGGCCTTGTGCTTAGAGTAGAAATAATAATAATAATAATAATTATCATTATTTTTGAAGGCATCAAGCTGGCAGAATCATTAGCATGCAAAATGCATAGCAGTATTTCACCCATCACTATGCTCTGAGCTCAAATTCATTCCCTTGCTCCAAATTTCAGGTCTTGTGCCTATATTATAAATAATTATTTTTTATCATTATCATACAAGTGCATTATGTGTGGAAATATACAAACCCAGAAGTGGTCTGAGATGCTTACAAAATATTCTGCATGCGTATAAATGTATGCATGACTCCACAGAAAATTGTAAATCAAAAAACATTCCGCCAGTGCTCATATCTATTTCCTTTCTGTTCAGACATAACTACATTTATTTCTTTTATTTCTTTTACTTGTTTCAGTCATTACACTGTGCCCATGCTGGAGCACTGCCATAAAGAATTTTTAATTGAACGAAGCAGCCCCAGTACTTACTTTCTGTTAAGCCTAGTATTTTTTCTATCGGCCTCTTTTGCGAAACTGCTAAGTTACAGGGACATAAACCTAACAACACCAGTTGTCAAGCAGTACTGGGGGACAAAGTGACACAAAGACACACACACACAAACAATATATATATATATATATATATATATATATATTCTTTTACTCTTTTACTTGTTTCAATCATTTGACTGCGGCCATGCTGGAGCACCACCTTTAGTCGAGCATATCGACTCCAGGACTTATTCTTTGGAAGCCTAGTACTTATTC
>NC_068990.1:54927008-54937699 GCF_001194135.2 Octopus bimaculoides | reverse complement strand
ATATATATATATATATATATATATATATATATATACATACATACGATGGGCTTCTTTCAGTTTCTGTCTACCAAATCCACTCACAACACTTTGGTCAGCCTCAGGCTATAGTAGAGGACATTCGCCAAAGGTGCCACCCAATAGAACTAAACCTAGGACCATGTGGTTGGGAAGTAAGCTTCTTACCACACAACCACACCTGTACTTCGGCAGCTTTCTTATTGTGTCTCTAGCAATCTCATGCATATTCTACTTTTACTGGGTAGATTATTTTTGTTAAACATTCATCCACATAGTTTTGTGGAAATTAATGAAATTGTATTTTTTGAAGAATGAACCTTAATGTGAGGATTAATCTTCCATTTCCAGTGTGATCAAACAAAAGAAGGCCTTGTGAATAATACAGAGCAGATGGATGATTTCTGTAAAGAGAAAGGTTTCCTGAGTTGGTTTGAAACTTCAGCAAAAGAAAATATTAACATAGATGAGGCTGCTCGATTTTTGGTTGGACAGGTAATGAAAATTGTTTTGTCATTTTGACGTGTTATAAATTAATTTTTCTTTTTTGTTATTTTTGACTTGTGAGCTGCATGGCAACCTCAATAGTGCTGGTGACATGAAAAGAAAGCATTTGTATATACTGTAAAGTGGTTGGAGTTAAGAAGGGCATCCAGTTATAAAAACCATGCTAAAAATTACATTGGAGCACGATGCAGTCCTTGGACCCATCAGATCATGTCAAACTGTCCATCTTGAAGATGTTGGAAATGAAACCAATAAATACGACAATAGTTAGAACGTCCCTATTGGTTGTTCAGAGGTTGCTATTGTGCAAAATTCCCAACGTTTTATTTTTACAAGCCCTTAGAACTCATAAGGCTGGTTACCCAGTTTCTATGGTTAATAAATGACTGAGATCTCACCATCAACCCTAATCCTGATTATAAAGCCACAAATTTAGAGAGAACAAACAATTAATTTAATCAACTCTGTTCACAATTGGTAGTATTGATATTATCAATCAGCAAAATTAAATTTAGTGGGACTTGAATTTAGAATATAAAGGAAAGTAACCAAGTTCAATAAGGCATTTTGTCCAACTTTCTATTGATTTTTCTATCTACTGAGTTTAGATAAAAAATAAAAAAAAATAATATTAAAACGTGTGCAGTCTCCTAGTGGAAAGCTAGTACAAGGGAGATAATCATTTCTTCATAATATCTGGAGGGATTAGAAGACAGAATTGTCATTTGAAGAAAAAAGATGTACAGAATATGCATATTTATTATCTTATTTTATTTTTTGTTTGTGGGATCAAGAACTAGTGGATTGGCACAATCATAAGTGCTGGTCAGAATGTCTTGCAGCATTTAGTCTCAGCTCTTTACGTTGAGTTCAAAGCTTACCTTTCATTCTTCCAGGATCATTTAAATACAACTCTCCTGTCTTGTTGTAAGTCCTCCATCATATTCAACTCTGGGCTTGTTTTTACTTTCTCTCAAGTAATGGTTTCAAGTTGTTGTTGGGACTTTGCTTTTTTCTCTGAGTAAAAGTGGTGGCCCTATTGCAGACCCATTTTACCTCTTTTACTGTCAGTTATGACGATTACCATTGGTTAGGATTTTTCTATCAGTTACAATGATGAGGGTTCCTGTTGACCCAATTGATGAAACAGCCTGCTCATGAAATTAATATGCAAATGGCTGAGTATTCCACAGAGGGATGGTGCATGACTTTATAGTTAGGGTATCCAGCTTATGATTGTAAGGTTGTGAGTTCTATATCTGATGACTTGTTGTATTCTTGAGCAAGACACTTTGTTTCACATTGCTCCAGTTGACTCAGCTGGCAAAAATGCATAATACCTGTATTTTAAAGGGTCAGCCTTGTCACATTTTATGTCACACTGAATCTCCCTAAGAACTACTTTAATGGTATATGTGTCTGTAGAGGGAAGAAGTGGCCCATATTAGTCCAGCCTCAGTCATTTGACCTGTCCAACATAGTAGACTCAACCAGGAGCAGCTTGCTCTCCATCGGCATTGTTCTTAGGGACATTGAGCCATCACACTGCATCATGGACTGAACCCTGTGGAACTTAAAATACTGGAGTTAATGTAATTCACTGTAATATTCTCACTTCAAATCTTTGGCTCTATGTCAATGTTAGAAATCATTATTAAATAAATTCCCATAGGTCAAACACTTTAGCATTCAGATTACTCTGTCAAATGTAATGCTTATATTTAATCACATTGTATTGGATTATGCATGATCTTGAGATTTTGATGATGTGGTTGTTAATGACATTGTACAGTAGGTGTGAAAGGCCAAATCTAGCCAGTTTGAGCATAAAACAAGTAGAATATTTTGGCTAGATATGGCCAGTTTAAATGCTAAAGGGTTAGCTTTTCAGCAGTGGCTTAGTGGTCCAGCATGTTGGGCTCATGATCATAAGATTGTGGTTTCAATTCCTAGACTGGGTGACATGTTGTGTCCCTGAGCAACACACTTCATTTCACCTTACTCCAGTACACTCAGCTGGCAAAAATGAGTAATCCTGTGATAGACTAGCGTCCTGTCCAGGTGGGGAATATATTCACCATGAAACCAGGAAATCAGCTCTTATGAGTTGGTATGACTTGAGAATGTAACTTTACTTTTTTAACTCTTTAACATTCGGATTACCCTGTCAAATATAATGCTTATTTATTCACATTGTTTTGAATTAATAAAAGCATTATCTCATAACTTCAAGATTTCAATAATATAATTGTTTCTTTTTTAGAATGATATTGTAGTGTAGGTGAGAGAGGCTGGATCTGGCTGGTTTGTACATTAAACAAGTGGAATATTTGGTCTAGATATGGCTGGTTTAAATGCTAAAGGGTTACGAGGTTGGTAAATGAGCAGGGACAACTTCCGTCTGAGAGGACCCTTTTGCTTTGCCAAGAGCATGACATCTCTCATATTGATTCCATGAATGATAAATTGCACCTAGCATACCCTGTAATGGTAGTTGGTATTAGGACAGACATCTGACCTTAGAAAACAAGTCAAAAATGGAATGTATGAGTGAGACAGTGTCCTCGAAATTGTTTAGGACAACAGTAACTCAAATAAGCACTTATTAAACTTGTATGATTTTGTACCTTCAAAATTATGATGATGTAATTATTTGTAGGGTAGGTGTAAGAGGCTAGATCTGGCTAGTTTGAATGTAAGACAAGTAAAGTACTCAGGCCTGATATAGCTGGTTTAAATGCTAAAGAGTTAAATATCTCAATAAGTAAATTCTGTTAAAATGTACTAATCAGCTTGAAATATTTTTTTAAGGAAATGCTTTTTTTCCTCCTCCAGATCCTCAAAAATGATCAAAATATGAACACAGGTAGTACAGAAGAAGACAAAGAACGCATTCAATTAGCTAATGCTAACCAACAAGAACCAACAAAAAAATCTTGCTGCAGATAGAAGTTTTGAACTCTGAATTAATTACCCAAATAGTTTTTATAAATAACTATTGCTTTTGTTTTTTGTTTTTTTTTTATCCATTATATTTTCTTTTATTTTTCCTGATGAAAAGCTGAAAAAAAAAATCAAGAAAAACAAAAATAATCATTTCTTGTATATTCTTTTATTTCAATAATTTTACTCTAGTTTAAAAATGAACTCTACAAATAATGATATTAATAATAATTGAGAAATATCAAGACCTAGTCAGAGAGATGAAGGTACTGTGCTAGACTAAGACAACAATTATTTTTGTGGTAATTGGTACAACTTGGAACAACACCTATAATACTACCTAGAAAACCGTAGGATACTGGAACTGAGATTCACATTGACGACCTGAAGAAAAGTGCAACCCTGATTTCTGCAAGAATCTTAAGAAAGATTCTTGAGATCTGAGAAGTCTTATTGTCATCTACCCTTGCTAAATAATATAGCATGTAACAGCTATAGTAATAATAATAATAATAATAATAATAATAATAATAAGAAGAAGAAGAAGAAGAAGAAGAAGAAGAAGAAGAATGTTCCTTATACTACCATGGAGCTTGACATTTTAAACTTTGGGTGGGGTAAAGGCTCAGAAGTTGATTTCTTTGTCTAGAACATTAGTGTAACAAATAAAGCTTATACTGGAAGTTGATACTGAGTTGTGGACTCAATTAGACAGAAGCTTGCTTCCACTTGATGGTGCTTATAATAATAATAATAATAATAACAATAATAATAATAATAATAATACACATGACTTTGTAAATGAACAATCTGGTGTGTTTATTTTAATGCCTACCAATGTATACAGTGAGTTTCTTTGTCCTAGGTGTCAGGAAGACACTTGGCAAGAAATGGGAACAAAATTGAAAGAAGAGGATAATGATAATAATAATAATAATAATAATAATAATAATAATATCAGAAACAGAATAAAATGATGGAGATGATGAATAGATATTAATTATATATATTTTGCCTGTTTCTCAATTAATAATAAATATACTGCTTCAGCTTCAAACATTTCACTCATCCCTTCTTCTATCTTAAATGTTTGTCTGTTTTGTTTTGTCTTTTGTATGCTTTTGATTGTATTATCTCAGCTCCAACTTTAACAATATTGTGTATTGTTGACAGCAATGATAACATCTGTAATGATTTTGTTATTCGTAATGATTCCTTTATGAATAGTTGCTTTTTACACTTTACTTGATTCAGTCATTGGACTACAGCCATGCTGGAGCACAACTTTGAAGAGCTTAGTCAAATTTATTTTTCGTTTTAAATCTGGACAGATCTACTGAGTTTAGATAAAAAGAAATAATAATAATATTAAAACATGTGCAGTCCCCTAGTGGACAGCTAGTGCAAGGGAGATAATCATTTCTTCATAATATCTGGAGGGATTAGAAGACAGAATTTTCATTTGAAGAATAAAGAAGATGTACAGAATATGCATATTTATTAATTTTTTTTTTGTTTGCTTTTGCTTACTCATTCTGAAGGTCTTAAAATTTCTAGTCTTATGAAAGTTGGTTAACCCCCAGCTACCGCTGTTAGAGGTCCTCATTTTTAAATGAGCACATTTGAGAAATGTGAAATGAAGTGTCTTGCTCAAGGACACAATGTACCACCTGGGAATCAATCCGATGACCTAAATTATGAACCCAACTTCAGGTTCATAAGAACATGTACCTTCACTTGAAAACAAGACAGACACCTCTATTCACACATGAGTTATTAAGATTTAGATATTTCCTATATTTTACTTGTTATAGACATTAGACTGTGGGCCATGTTGGGCTGCACTGCCCAACAATGCAAAGGGTTTTAGTTGAACAAATCAACCTCAGTACTTATTCTTTAAAGTCTGGCAATTGTTCTCTTGGTCTCTTTTCTTGAAGCACTAAGTTACAGGGACATAAACAAACCAACACCAGTGTGGAGGGAAACACACACACACATACAGAGTGGGCTTCCACACAGTTTCTATCTGCCAAATTTATTCTCAAGACATTGCTTGATACTTGCCCAGGGTGTCGTGTAGTGGGACTGAACCCAAAACTGTATATTTGCAAAGTGAGTTTCTTTACCACACAACCGTGCCTGTGCCTGCACGTGGAAGACTTGTGAGATATGTTGTACATTGGACAAAATACGAACCATGACTAAATGCCCTTAGAGGATTTTTTAATCATTTAAAAATGAAAATATAAATGACTGTATGCTATACTGTAATAGATTTTATTTCCTTTTCACTTGGTGCCTTTTCCATTATTAAGTGGGATCAAGAACTAGTGGATTGGCACAATCATAAGTGCTGGTCAGAATGTTTTGCAGCATTTAGTCTCAGCTCTTTACATTGAGTTCAAAGCTTACCTTTCATTCTTCCAGGATCATTTAAATACAACTCTCCTGTCTTGTCGTAAGTCCTCCATCATATTCAACTCTGGGCTTGTTTTTACTTTCTCCCAAGTAATGGTTTCAAGTTGTCGTTGAGACTTTGCTTTTTTCTCTGAGTAGAAGAGCTTTGTCAAACTTATTTTTCTTTTTAAATCTGGTATTTATTTTAATTGCTCTCTTTTTTCAGAGCACTAAGTTATAGGGATGTAAACCAACCAACACCAGTTGTCCTGCAGACAGACACACACACACACAAACACGCACATATACACACACACACACACAAGCACGCACACACACATCCTCATAATTTAATGTCCGTTTTTCCATGATAGCATGGGTAGTACAGAATTTGTTGAGGCAAATCTTCTGTGGCTGGGTGCCCTTCCTGTCACCATCACTCACCTGTTTCTAAGCTAGGTAATATTTCCCCTTGGCCAGACATGTTTCCCGTGGAAGACTGGAAATAACCAATATTGTACAACGACGATGCTCATTTACAACCATCACGTGATGTCAAGACAAGGGTACTCAAACATACATTTATACAATGGACTTCTTCTAGCTTCCATCTGCCAAATTCACTCACAAGTCAGCTTGGGGCTATAGTAGATGACACATGAGGCCCACGGGGTGGGGGGACTGAACTCATAACTATCATCATCATCATCATTTAACGTCTGTTGTCCATGCTGGTATGGGTTGGATGGTCTAACCAGGGCTAGTAAGCTGGAAGGTTGCACCAGACTCCAGTCTGATTTGGCATGGTTTTCTACGGCTGGATGCCGTTCCTAATGCCAACCACTCTGAGAGTGTAATGTGTACTTTTACATGCTACCAGCATGGGCACGATTTGCGTGACACCAGCATCTGTCAAGACTATCTATATAGTTTCAAAATGGGCACCTTAACGACACAGCCATACCTGCACCTGAGGAATTTTTATAATGATAATGTTAATTATAATGATATTGGTGCCATGTAAAAAGCACTGGTGCAGGTGCTGCATAAAAAGCACCAGTGCTAGTGCCACATAAAATGTATTGGTGCTGGTGCCATGTAAAAAGCACCCAGTCCACTCTGTAAAATGGTTGGCATTAGGAAGAGCATCCAGCCATAGAAACCAAGCCAAAACAGACTATGGAACCTGGTGTGGATCCTGGCCTCACCAGCTCCTCTCAAACTATCCAACCCATGCCAGCATGGAAAACAGACGTAAAAGGATGATGATGTTGTTGATGATGATTAAATACAAAGTCCACACACTACTCAATTTTACGATCTTATGGCAATGTCAGAGTATTATATAGTTGCTTAAATTCTTAAAAATACATTAACTTGCTTCATGGTTATATGTGCAAGCATGGCTGTGTGGTAATAAGCTTGCTTTCAAACCACATGGTTTTGGGTTCAGTTCTACTGTGGAGTACCTTGGGTAATTTTCTTCTACTATAGCCTTAGGCCTTCTGATTGGATATGTTAGACAGAAACTGAAAGAAGCTCATTGGGTGTATATATTTATAGGTGTGTGTGTGTCCTCGTGTTTGTGTTTGTACCCCACAAATGCTTGACAACTGGTGTTGGTTTGTTTATGTTCTTGTAACTTAGCAGATTGATAAAAGAGACCAATACAATTAGTACCAGGTTTTAAAAATAAGTACTGGAGTTGATCTATTTTATTAAGACCATCAAAGCAGTGCCCCAGCATGGCTGCAGTCCAGTGACTGAAATGAGCAAAAATTAACAAAAGAAAAAAACCCCTCATATTTTGTCAATCAGTGAAAAAAAAAATTTCTTTGTTTTTGTTTTATTTCCTTATTTTGAAATGGAAAATGATCTGAGATTTCCCCATAGCCAATTGATAGTTCATCCCATGTCTCAAAGTTGTGATGCTCAGCACATTGTAATTCCCTATAATTGCTGCTAGCTGGCATTGCATAAAGTTTAAAGCAGTATTAATACACTTGTAGATCAAAGTCAGAATTCTTAAGTCAGTTATGTATTTCATAAAACAGCACTGGTGAGGCACCAAGTACTCACAAAACAAAACCCTCCAACTGAGTTGAGTATAGCACTGAGAGATGAATGGGCTTACTTTAGTCATGAATGACCATGGGATTGCACCTAGAAAGTTCTCCTCCAAGGCACAAGTTCGGGCAAGGTTGTTTATGGAAGACCAACAGTCACTCATGCACACCAGTCACCCCTCTCCATGCCACCAGTGTTATCCAAAGGAAAGGCAAAGGCTGATACAGCTTGGCACCACAACTCATTTCTGCAGCTGAGTGAACTGAAGCAACATGAAATAAAGTGTCTTGCTCAAGAACACAACACACAGCCCGGTCCAGGAATCAAACTTACTTCCTCGCGATTGTGAGCTTGATGCCCAAACCACTGAGTCATGTGCCTTCACATGTGTGTTAAAAGATATATTCTAGATACATGTTTATGTGTATTTGTGATTACATGTAAGCATCCTTGTATTTATGAATGCATGTGTGGCTATTTAGTGGTTAGGGTATTCAGCTCACGATCATGGGTTTCATACCTGGTGGCATGTAGTATCCTTGAGCAAGACACTTTATTTCACATTGCTTGGCTCTACTCAGCTAGTAAAAATGAGTTGTAGCTGTATTTCAAAAGACCAGCCTCATCACATTCTGTGTCATGCTGAACCTTCCTGAGAACTATGTTAAGAGTATGTGCTCAATCACTTGCATGTTAATTTCACGAGTAGGCTCTTCTGTTGATTGGATCAACTGGAATCCTCATCATCATAACAGACAGAGTGCCTGTTTATTTTGTTTTGCTTTTTTACATGCAAAACTGTTTCAGTTCCATATAATACTTCATTTATATATTACAACACATTCACTTACACATTAAGAACTTTTGCAACATGAGACAACCCTTGGATCTATAAGGCAAACTTCCTTAAAGTAATCCAGATTTAAACTTTTCATCAAAATATCATGTTAGTCTATATTCTAAACATCAGTGCCAAAGCTTGAAATCATTATTATCATTATCATTATTATTATTAATAGAGTGACAAGCTGGCTGAGTCATTAGCATGTTAAGTAAAATGCTTAGCAGCATTTTGACTGTCTTTACGTTCTGAGTTCAAATTCTGCTGAAGTCAGTTTTGCCTTTCATTCTTTTGAAGTTGATAAATTAAGTACCAGTGAAACACTGGGGCTGATGTAATTGATTAGTCCCCTCCCCACCAAATTTCAGGCCTTGTACCTATTGTAGAAAGGATTATTATTATTAAGGTGCAAGCTGGCAGAATAATTGGCAATTGGAGAAAATATTTGATGGCATTCCGGTTTTATGAGTTCAAATTCCACCACTGGGGTTGAAATTTACCTGTCTTCATTTCAGGGCCAATAATATAAAGCTCCAGTTGTGGACTGGGGTCAATGTAATCAACTTTCCCCTTCTGTGAAAATTGTTGACCTTGCGCCAAAACTAGAAAGAATTTATTAAGGCTGGAGCTGGCGGAATCATTAGCATACTGGACAAAATGCCTAGCAGTATTTTGTCCATCTTTATGTTCTGAGTTCAAGTTCTGCTGAGGCATCAATAAAATAAGTCTCAGTTGAGCACTGGGTCAATGTAGTTGATTAGCCTCTACCCCAAATTTCAGGCTCTGTGCCTATGGAAGAAAGTATTATTACCGGATGTGGCGGTATTGTTTTCAGTCATGGACAAGATGTCTCAAGAACCACTGGATGGATTCGAATGAAACTTTTAAGGATGTTTGACTTTGTGACTGGCATGGACTGATTAGATTGTAGGATTGAACTGGTAGCAAACAAGGATTCTGGATTATTTGTTATATTTACTTTACATAAAGTATTACAATCTTACATTGACTTTCAAGTCTTTCTCCGATTATCTCCCTTGAAAGCATGCTTATGGTTTCCATGTAAGTTATGGTGGAATTGCTGTTTCCAAAATTTTATTTTCATTTCTCTATTATTAATTTTACTCGCATCTCTATCTTAGTAGAAAATGATGGATAAAGAAATCAAACTACATAAACAGACGGCAACAAAACCGTTCAGAAATTAAATAACACTGACATATTCAGTAACGATAATAAATTTAATTTATCCTCATCAATTTTTAGTTTTACCAATTTTGAATATATCACTCCTGTTTAAAACCTTTTACCCACTTGATAATTGCATTTCTAGTTCTACCTTAAAGGAAGCTTTACTTCTTGGACGCACATTTTTGTGCACAACGATGTTGTTAAACACCCGTTAACAGCACCATATGCAGGTCCTTTTCATTTTCTTTCCTGTGCAGATAAATTTTTCACTATAGACCTTAATGGTTATAAAGACACTATGTCAGTGGATAGACTAAAAAAAAGCCTTCATAGAGAAAACTGTCCCTGTTCCCACTGCAGATGACACACACACAGCATTAAAAATGGGCCACACACCCATATTCCATGACTACCATTGGAATCGATCAGGTACCAGACAAGGACTCTGGATTATTTTTCCATTTTTTTTACTTAATTTTTGAGAGCGGTTGGTTTCATTTTTAGTATTTTCGTTTGTAAGAGCAGTTGAGTTTATTTCAGAAATTTTCATTTTAAAAATCATCTCCGGCTAATCATTGAGAGGACATTCTTTTCTAGGCACAAGACCTGAAATTTTGGGAGAGGGGGCCAGTCGATTAGATCGACCCCAGTATGCAACTGCCTCTTAATTTATCGACCCCAAAAGGATGAAAGGCAAAGGCGGGGGATGGATGAGAAGCAGGCC
>NC_068990.1:54918280-54920940 GCF_001194135.2 Octopus bimaculoides | reverse complement strand
GGAAAGGCTGGCGGTCGCCCCACCGGTCGCCGCCGCGTACCCGCAGAGTCGATCGGAGCGGCCGAATTCAGAGCGACGCCTAGGTGGCGGAAAGACGGTCGGGCAGCGGAGTTCCGCCGACGAACCGCAGGTGCGATCGAAAGCGCGGTTGTCTCAACGGCGATACCGACCGCGAGTGTGTGTGTCCGTGTGTTACGCACACCAGGAGAGGCTCGAGACGCGCGGACGAGAAGTAACAGCAGCAGCAGGTCGAGAAGGAATCGACGGCCGAGAAGGAAGCCGGCGAGCGATCGAGAGCGATTAGTAGCAAAGAGAAAGAAGCAGACGGTCCATATTTGTTCTGAGTTCAAATCTTGCAAAAATTAATATTGATTTTTCTCCTTCCATGGTCCCTATCCATCTGCTTATTGATGTGATTGATGATGTGCATGGTCAGGAATGATTCAAGTATTAGGCTTGATATGATACATTGTACCTTTCCCATTCAATCTGGAGTATTGTGCCTTTGTTGGAAACATTGATTGAGAGAAAAAGAGGGAAATGCAAGATATATAGAGACAAAGAGAAGAAATAAGGAAAAGGAAAGATGATAAATGGAGGTAAAAAATAACTGAAAGAAGACCAAATGAAACACAAGAAGAAAATGGAGCAAGGCTTGAAGCAGAAGCATTAAGAGTTGCTGAAATATGTTAGGAATAAAACCCATTATTTTTCATGGATTCTTTGCTAGTTATTGAAGAAAGAAGAAGACATGTTTCTAATGTAAATGCTTAGGAGACATTTTTCTAATAGAATGACTTGGTAAAGTTCTCAGGGATGTCTGTTGTATGAAAGCCTAATAGTAAAGCAGATCTTATACTTGATGTAGTAAGCAAAAAAATTTCAATTAATTAGGATTAATTATCTAAATGACTAGTTCTGATTAAATAGACAGAAGAAAAACCCCTAAAATATTGTTTGGCTTAGAATATCAAGTATGCAAGCCTCCATTTTGCTATTAATTTTCCATGCAACATACATTTCTGGTCAGTCTTTTAAGTTATTACACCATTTAATATTCATTCACAAAAACCTGTACCTCTCTTGTCATAAGATCTTTCAGTAACAGTTACACTGTTTTGCTGATAGGTCTAATAATACTGAAATGTGTCCAGAGTTGTCATTGTTCTGCTAAATATCAAGCTCACTACCCACTGTATTCTATATCAATTTGAATTTAAATTTTCTTGATCTACTACATCAAGCGTGCTATGTTTAAAATCATCTTAATTTTATTAGATAAGGCAATTTGTTTGTCCTCTTTTTGTTTACTTTTCATGGACCCAACTTAGGGAGGGGTTGCTCCCCTCAGCAACGAGAAACTTCATTAGCACCCTGTCAACTTTCAAGTTTGCACCAACTCAACCATTGTTTCTTCCAAACATGAAGCATTCTACAAGATGCAGTATAGAACATACATATTAACCATTCAAAAACACAAAGATTGTTAAATTTACTTAAACAATTATCATTTGTTATTTGGTGTCAAGATGTTCATTGCACAAACTGTGAGCTGGTCAACCTTGAGATGCAGTGTTATCTTGTCAGTGATCAGGTCGCTGGGCAACAAAAAATTTGTCACCAAATAATAAATGTTTAAGTTAAGTTAACAGTCTTTGTGTGTTTTTGAATAGCTGGTGTGTCTTCTATGCTGCAATCACAGTGTCTCCAATTGATTCACTTGCATTGCAAGTAGACCTCTGAAATTCTAAGCTTGCTTTGCAATTTCCATTTGTGCCTGTTAACCTTCCTCTGATATTGCTGCACCTCTTATGTGCCCATAGCTTATGCTGGGTACATCTTATCGAGTATTTACCTACACCACGTCCACCTTCCATGCTAGCATGGGTTGGACGATTTGACTGATGGTGCTCCTAGTGCTCCAGTGGCACAGGTGCCAGTCATCGAATTTGGTTCAATCACGATTTCGATTTCACTTGCCCCAACAGGTCTTCGCAAGCCGAGTTTAGTGTCCAATGAAGGAGACAACGTTGGCACGGGTGCCAGTCGTCGAATTTAGTTCGATTTCACTTGCCTCAACAGGTCTTCACAAACAGAGTTTAGTGTCCAATGAAGGAAAGGTATGCATAAGTGGGCTGGCTATACCCCTGGCAGAGGCCTCGGATTATGGTCTCACTTGTCTTGCTGGGTCTTCTCACTCACAGCATATTTCCAAAGGTCTCGGTCACAAGTCATTGCTTCGGTGAGGCCCAATGTTTGAAGGTTGTGCTTCACCACCTCATCACAGGTCTTCCTGGGTCTACCTTTTCCACAAGTTCCCTCCGCTAGGGTGTGGCACTTTTTCACACAACTATCCTCATCCATTCTCGCCACATGACCATACCAGCGCAATCGTCTCTCTTGCACACCACAACTGATGTTTCTTAGGTCCAACTTTTCTCTCAAAGTACTTACACTCTGTCGAGTATGCACATGGACATTACAGATCCATCGGAGCATACTGGCTTCATTCCTTGCAAGCTTATGCATGTCCTCAGCAGTCATGGCCCATGTTTCACTGCCATGTAGCATGGCTGTTCATACACATGCATCATACAGTCTGCCTTTTACTCTGAGTGAGAGGCCCTTTGTCACCAGCAGAAGTAAGAGCTCTCTGAACT
>NC_068990.1:54909707-54918118 GCF_001194135.2 Octopus bimaculoides | reverse complement strand
ATATATACATGCACACACACACACACAGTGCTGGTGCCACATAAAAAGTGCTTGTACCAGTGTTATGTAAAAACACCTAGTACACTCTGTAAAGTGGTTGGCATTAGGAAAGGCATCCAGCTGCAGAAACCATGCCACAATAGACATGGAGCCTGAACAGCCCTTCAGCTGGTCAGTTTCTGTCAAACTACCCAACCCATGCCAGCACGGAAAACGTACGTTAAATGATGATGATACAAAAGCATGTGTGTAGACGTCTGCTGAAATCATGACTGGCCATGGGAAATATTACCTTGCTTAGAAACAGAAACAGCATTCAGCCATAGAAAATACACCTCAACAAATTCTGTTTGACCTATACAAGCATGGAGAGATGTTAAATAGTATATATGTATACATATATATTAGTTTTGCAAGGTGTGAAATCATGTGTTGAAACAAATATTGATATACTTTATCACATTATGTAATATTTTGCCAATTAAACACATGCACAATTTAATCTTCACTTCAGCTTTATTATTATTACTATTATTTTAGTTTCTTTGTCAAAGCTCTTTCATCACATATCCTGTGACTTCTTCAGGAACTCTTTATCCCCATCATCATCACCATCATTTAACGTCTATTTTCCATGCTGGCATGGTGTGTGTGTATTTATATATATAAATACATGTATTTTTCACTATCCACTTTTCAAGAATTGTTACACATTAACACAGGCATACATATTTAGGAACATACTGAATACTGAATTATCAAAAATAGAAATGTCTCATACTGGAAATGTTTATTTTTTAAAAAAATTATTTTTTGTCTTTTTTAAATCATTCATATTTTCTGTTAACAGTTTTTATCATGTAATTCAGTGATAGAAATAAAACAAAGCCAATACAAATTTAACTCCTTTTAAGGATGAAAATTTTCAAGGCATTTTGGCAGTGATACTTAAATATGAACCAAAGTAACTTAACTGTGGATAATAAACTCCACAGGCTTTTTTTGACATTCCTTCCATAAGTCCAACATTTTACTTAATAGATGTGTGAATCACTAATTTTTGATGGCACAGGCTTACAAGTAATTTAATACAGTAATAATTGGAGAAATCTTGTCTCGTATTTAATTCTCCTCGGATCCAATCTTTCAAGATATTTAATCCTTTAGCATTTATATTATTCCGTCAAAGGTAATGTTTATTTATTCACATTGTTTTGAATTAATAATGCATTATCTTGTAGCTTCAAGATTTCAATGATGTGATCGTTTCTTCTTAGAACGACATTGTAAGGTAGGTATGAAAAGCCAGATCTGGCTGATTTGAACATAAAACAGGTAGAATATTTTTGCTGGATATGGTTGGTTTAAATGCTAAAGTGTTAAATATAAATTAAATTATTCTTATTATAGAACTTTTGATTAATCTCTTTTAAAATTCTGCCACTTTTGATGACACAGGTATACTAGTATTTACATAAACTGAAATCTGAGATAATTGAAAATAAAAAGTCTAAAGACTGAAATGCAAACACAAATCAAAAATTTCAATATATACTGAAGTTTTTATTTATCCAAATACAATTTAAAATAAATTAATTTATCCAAATTCAAATTTTCATTCAAACAAATTAGTTTGTGTATGTATGTGTTTTTTTTTTTTTTATTTTGTCTTGAGTTCAAATTACAATTTTAGTTAGAATTTTCTTTTTTCAAGTTCAAGTCACTGGAAATGTGGCTTTTTTTTTCATTTTATCAATCACAAACTCATAAAATAAACACCAGTACTTTGCTGGTTGGAGTCAGCTGCTTATATCTTCTTTTCCCCAATCATCCTCACAATTAATAAGAAACTCTGTATTTTGTGTGCGTGAGTACATGCACCTTTTACAGACTTTCAGAATCCACTAAATCAGGATTTTTTTGTATCAAGAAGTAGGGATAGAGTGTTGACCTATAGCATAAAATTTCCTATCGGGAAGATATGAATTTGGTACCACATGCTAATAAAACATGTTTACAGAGTTGTAACTACTTACAGTACTCAGAATTTGGAGGGAAAAAAAATTAAAATGCTGAATTCAGCATAATAAGAGCACTGGTCTACTGATTAATCTGATGTCCCTGGATGATACAGAATTAGTAAGACTCTTTTGAGGTGAAATTTGAAAGAATCTTTAAAAATCCTTGCCAGGGTATCAGATTAGTGAGCAGGCCAGAGCTCTTATTATGCTGAGATCAGCATTTTGGTTTTCCTTTTTTTTGCCTCTATTTACCAAGCCGTTCTTATTCCCTCAAATCACAGGATGGCAAATTATTTACAATCAGATGGAACAAGCCAGGAACATTATTGCTCCAGTGATCTGATACAAACCACTGACTTCTTGATTGATCATTTGTACCCTCCTGCTGGTTCTGTCTAAAATGTGTTAAACAATACAAATGTGCATGGAATACTCAACCACTTTATAATTCAATGATTCAGTGGTTCTGTTTGAACAACTAGAATGCTTTTCATCAAAATCAGAGACCGATCCATTTACACACAGCATGTCCCTTTACATATTTGTACAAAAACACAAGAATGCTCAACAGTCTTGTGGTAGAGGTGTGTAAATATCTGTGGATAGAATTTTGTGAAGTAACTGGAGAAAGATTAAAAGTGTGTGTGTGTGAGAGAGAGAGAGAGAGAGAGAGAGAGAGAGAGAGAGAGAGAGAGAGAGAGAGAGAGAGAGAGAGAGAGAGAGAGAGAGAGAGAGAGAAAGAGAGAGAGAGACAGAGAGAGAAAAAGAGATTAGTATCAGACCAGTGATCAAAGAAAGGCATTTCAGCTGTGATCTTCCTGTCTTTTATTTTGGCATAGTGTATATTGGACAACATTTACATCCAATGTGTTGCTTTTTTTTTATCATATTATGGCAGGGTGTGATGCAGGGGAGATTTGGCTTGTATTTTAAGGACAAGTCAAGTGACCACATCGAAGCTCCCTCTACCTCTGTTAAAGTGAGAGCATCAATGTGGTGGTGGTGTTGTGGATAATCATCTCAAAACACATTACATATTAACAGTATAATTTATCACATATCAGTCTATAGCAATATTTGCTTGCCTGTTCTTGTTGTTTCAACATTCAAGATAGAAATAAAACAGACATAACTGGCTTTTCTTTTGTAGACTATTTAGTCTAAGGAGGTATAAAAAGAACAGACTGAAGATTAAAGATGAAAATTATGATGAGGATGATAATGATGATGACAGTACGACTGCATATTAGAATTGTACTGTTGTATATATACTGTACAGTCTGTTTGGAATGTATATAGATACAGAAGAAATATTTAGTTATTCATGTATACACACATGCACACACATATATATAATACTCACATTTGGAAGTAAAAATGTGATATATAATTCATTTATATTGAGAAAATAGGTAGTAATGAGTGAGTGATTAACTTCTTATGTGTGTATGTACTTGAGAGTGCAGATAGGAGTAAAAGTACTCAGTACAAGAAATAGAGTTTATTTGTTTAAAGCAAAAATGATTCACTTTACTACGCATTCAGGTTATTCAACTTTATGCATTATATATAAATGAAAAACTTGGAGTAGCAAGAGAGTGAACTTTCAGCATCAAGTGAAGTGTGTGAGTGAAAGAGAGAAGTTTGCTTGGATTACTCTGAGAAAATATACTAATATGCATTATTGTCTAAGTCTAAAAAAAAAAGAAAATTGTACAGAATGTTTCCACAATGTAAAAGGGTGCAAAAAAACATGTTGGTAAATTCTAAGATAGGAGACAGAAAAGCATTTATGAGGATATATTTCTTGCAGCAATATCTGCAGTTAATATTTTGCAGAGCAAATAACAGTCCCTAAGCCAGCTATCTATCCATTTATTCATTCATATATATATATATATATATATATATATATATATATATATATATATATATGTAACTGTTTTGACCAGACTGTTGGATGTTTCTGTACACTGCTGGTCACAATGCTCTTCTCATTATTATACCTTTTGAATGATGCCAACCTGCTGGATAGGCAAGTCAACATTACTCTTGAATGAAAAAACAACAGCAGTCAGCAGAGATAGATAAACATACTGTTTGCATCATCAATGGGGAGATGTATACCTACAAAGAGTTGAACTCAACATTGTTAAGCTAACAACATATCCATCAACACTGTTAAGTTAACAACATATCCATTGCAGGGTTTCTTTAAATTTATATCCGCCAACAGAAATACAGCAATAAACATGGAGAAGGTATTGCTCAGTTAATTGTAGACACTTTGGAAGACTACATCATAGCTCTGAGTGATTGTAGGATGTAATCATATGACAAGGGTGCTGATATTGAAAGTACTAAGATACTGAAATTAAATGTTAATATTTACTGTTGAGTGGGTTGGAGCAATGTGAAATTGTTTTGTTCAAGAACACAGTGCACTTCTGGTTTGGGAATTGAAACCATGGTCTTGTAATTCTAGCACTCTAACCACTAGGCCATGTACCTTTACACACACACACACACACATATATATATACACACATGCATGCATACACATACATATGCAAAGGTGTACAGTGTGCAGTATGATAGGACAAAGACAAAATCAGGAAACTAAACTGAACACAGCAATAAAAAAAGATTTAAGAATGAAGAGAGAAAGGGGAAATGGAATGTTTTAAGACCACCATTTATGAAAAAAACAGGACAATAAAATAATTCATCTCTCAACAAATCACAACATGGTTTTGAATACTTGAGGGATAATATATTGAGTAGTGTTTGATAGCTAGAAGTAGAGGTAGAATAGGATGATTAAAAATAAGAACAGGGACAGAACATAAAAACAAGATGTAGCAATCTTTTGGATTACAAATTGGACAGAAATGTAAATAGTCTAACGACTCAGATAGGACATGAAATGTGCAGGAAGTTTGTGTAAGGAGCGCTAATTCTGCCAATTAATGCCAATGAATAAGACTAGCAGCATTTTCATGTAACTAGGTCTTATGCCCATGTAACTGAGGTCTGCCAATCTCGCAAAACATGTGTACATTATATAAAGCATTAATACTTACTATGTTTACTGTGTTCCTTTTCTATATGTGATGAGCAGATTGCATTCTAGCCTAATCTAGAGTTAAATGGTCTAACCACACTGGGCATAGAAGTTGAGTGTAGAATAGAGCTACTGAATGCACATGTTACCATTTGGTAATGAGTTGGGCCTTTTGATCAGCAGAATGTAAAGATTTTAACTCAACAGTGCAACAGAAAAAGGGAGCAAAACAGGAAGTTAGAAGAGAAGTAATCTGTATTCTGAGAAAAATAACAGCAGTCAGAAGAGATAGATAAACATACTATTTGCATCATCAATGGAGATGTATACCTACAAAAAGTTGAACTCAACACTGTTAAGCTAACAACATATCCATCAAGTTTACAGGGCTGTTGTCAGTACTTAAAAAAAACACTGACTGAACTATTGAGAGGTAAACCATTCAGAAGTGGAAGAATCTGGTCTGCCATAAAAAAAAAATTTAAAAGAAGGTAGGGAAAATCTAATTTTTGGGGCAGTGTTTTATGATGGTACAGAATAAATAAGGAATGAGGAAGGAAAAAAAATGTATTTATTGTTGGAGAATTTCATTCTCTGACAAAGAGTACAGCATGAAATGTAAGACTTTCTTGCTTCCTCATTGCAAACTAATGTAATCCCATTTTAGAACTGTTTATACATGCTAATTACTGAAGCAGGCCACCACTAGCTTCTTTAGGTGCAATGATATCTCAACTGATTAGCATAAATACTCACAGACCATTTCCAGCCTCTGGTTTACAAATGTGCTGTCTCCTGTCTCTGCCTTTTCTACAATTACTACTTCTATGGTGGTCTGCTTTCTGGAGTTTGTTGGTCTTATCTCTCCTTTTGCATTAACCTCTACAATACAGTCCTTCCACCCCAGAACTCCATCTCTGCAGATATTGACCTGTAACAGTTTCAGCAGAACATTAACAACAGCATCAATCTCACCGGTCTCAGAGGACTTGTAAAAGGCTATAGTCTATATTATATTTTACCCCACCAGACCCAGCAAGTAATAAAATACAAAAAAAAGTTACTACTAGTTAGGAGGTCAGGGTAGTTGTGAGTTAAGTATGTAGATCAGTGATGACAGACACTGTCATAATACTAATGACTGAATAGGAATTAAATGCTTAATATATCTCCCTGTAGTGGTTCATGGAGAAAATACACAAACGCACATGTTCAGTACAACCTGTCTAAAGCATACAAAAATTGTTTGCCCATTAAGTACAAGCCAGTACTTATCACAGTGGAACTTAATATGTATATAAAACAAGTAAAAATGAACAGTACAAATAAAACATTCTAAGACTATGGTGGTTTATGTCAGTAAAAATTAATCAATAGTAGAGTTATGTTTTTAGTGTATTCAATCTTTCATTCAAACACTGATAAAGTTACATTGTTGCTACTCTGAGTTTCTTGCTTGCAAACATTCAATTGTCATCTGAATGAATGTACAAAAACAAAAGAAAAAAAAAACTGAGATTAGAGATAGTAAATGTACAGCTTCAAATTATATATACAAATACACACATATATTGGCATTGTATAAAGCCACAACAGAAAGGCAATGTATTAGTACTATATTAGTTGATTGTACTGTAAGTCATTAACTTTGCTGAATAGTATTATTGTAGTTAGTCTGTATCAAGTTGAATTACAAATACATTTCTCACATTTTGTTCCATCCTAAGATTAATGTTGTAGCCAAAGCTTACAAATTTATGGAATTCTTTGTAACAATATAAGAACATATTATTAAATAATGTACCTAAGCTGATCTGTAATCCATTTGGTCCTTGGATCAATACCACTGGAAATATCTAATGTTTGTAATTTAGAGGAGTCATTGACCAACAAGTTGTTTACCCCCAGGTCATTTCTGATCCAGCAAGATCAAAAGTATTTCATCCATGACTCTCCTGCCTTTCTTTCACTCTTTCTCACAAAAAGATCAATTTGGCTGTGATTTCTAGCCGGTATAGTTCCAGGCCATTCCTAATTAAGCAGGCCTATGATCACACACATTCCAGCTATGTACATGCCATATTTTTGTATCTCTAAGACACAATCTTATATGCTTTACTGTTTTCTTTTTAATATGGTAGAGTGGTGATTAGAGGGAGATTGGGTTCCTATTTCTAGCACATCTAACACTGAGAGCCTTCATTAGTTTGAAACTGGTGAAGTCAACCAGCTGATACATAACTTCAGTGGTACAACACTTTAATTCATAGAAATAGATAGATACTTTTGGGCAACCCAGTCTGCTGAGCTTTAAGTAGGTACCACATAGTAGTAGTAGTAGTAGTAATAGTAGTAGTAGTAGTAGTATAACTTAATATGGACTGTAAAGCATCTAATGTAAAGTTTTTTAATCATCCTTAAACTTTTTGCATTTAAACTGGTCATATACAGCCTTTCACACTTATCCTACAATGCCATTATAAAAATAAACAATCACATCATCAAAATCTTGAAGCTACTAGATACTGCATGATTAATTCCAAAACAATGTGAATAAATAAACATTACATTTGACAGAGTAATCTGAATGCTAAAGGGTTAATTAAATTTGGATGGTGAAAAGTGAGCTGTATGGTTGCATGATCTGCTAAAATAACAACCAAATCTCCTTCAAAGCCAGCCCTACTGTCTTTTTTGTTTTTAAAGAAAAATGTATGTATTCCTAGACAGACTATGGTTAAATTAAAACAGATAGTAAGGTTAGGGTTGGAACACCTTTGACCATAAATCTGTTGAATCAAGACTTAGGGCTGAACAACAAGGCTTTAAATTTTCATCTTAATAAGAAAGTAACAAAAACAGTTAAAAAAAAACAAAAACAAAAAAATACACAACAAAACAACATAAAAAAGATTAAAAAAAAAACCTGTTAAAAAGTAATTAAAATCTCTTTAATTTTCTCTTTTAAATATTTAAAATCAAATATTAACATCTTGGAATATAAACAACACCATCTATTCTTTGATATTTTTTTTCATTTTTCTTAAAATAACCACATTCTGGGATGGACACATACACACACACATCATTTACAAATGCAAAGCATATATTACATAATTATCTGGAATATCTGTTATAGACAGCAGTAAATACACCCCTGTATAATTCCCCTTAATTTAGTTTAGTTATATTAAAAAAAATAAAATTTGAACCTTTCCCCAAAACATGGGTTATTTAATAATAGTTAAGTAAATTGACTTCAGTACATGATTACTGTTTTAGATCAATTCCTGAGATGAAAGGCATAGTTGACTACAGCAGAATTT
>NC_068990.1:54904210-54909666 GCF_001194135.2 Octopus bimaculoides | reverse complement strand
CAGTTGATTATATCAATCCTGGTATTTAACAGGTGTTTCACTGACCCCAGAAGAATAAAAGGCTAAAGCTGACCTCAGTGGGATATGAATGATCTCAGAAAAAAAAAAAAAAAGAAAAAGAAAAAGAAAAACTGAATGGTTCAGGATGAAGCCAAACCATTTTCCCTTAGACATAAGGGCCAGAAATTGATCCCTGGTAACTTGAGTGGTTACTTTACTTATTGACAATGACAAGATGAAAGGCAAAGTTGACCTTAGAGAGATTTGATTTCAGAATGTAAAGAGCGGTAACAAATACCACAAGGTATTTTTTTTATGCTCTAACAATTCTGCCAATCTGGTAATAATAATCTCAAAGAATGAATCTTGGAGAGTAAGGAATATATAAAAAAAAAATATTAAATAACGTTTTTAAAATCACAGAAATCTCAATTTTTCCAAAGCCTTCTCCTTTGATCCAGTCACACGATTGAATACATGTGTTTGTATGTACATACATTCATGTGTATTATATATCTGTGTGTGTGCTATACATAAGCATGTATCTGTGTGTGTGCGTGTGTGTGCATTTGAAAGACAAAGGAGGAGGTGTGGTAAACAGATATTATACATCATAAGTAGGAAGTAAAATAAGGAGATCAATGGATGAAGGAAGGATAAACCAACCTACTAAGTTTACAAGAATGCGTAGCTTTCTTAGAGATTCAGGTTCTTAATCATTTTCAGCAACCAAATTCAAAGACGACCAAATCTGGTTCATGTTTTATACATTACTCTAAGTAACTGGAAACTCCTCACTCCCATACACACACACACACCAGATAACACAGAATTCTTATCTGCTTTTTTTCTTTTCTAAGTTTTATCCTTTCTTCATTGTTCTCTTTACTTCTAACTAACTGACAACACTATTAGCATTACCAAAATGACTTGGAGTGAATTCTTACACAGACACCAGGCCAGCCTTGCAAGACATCAGTTGGTGGGAGGGACGGGAGGAGTGAAATGAAATGCAAGCTATTCTTATATTCGTTTCAGTCATTAGACTGAGGATGTGTTGGGGCACTATCTTGAAGAATTTTAATGAAACAAATTGCCCCCAGTATTTATTCTTTAAGCCTGGTATGTTATTCTGCCAGTACCTTTTGTTAAACTGTTAAATTACAGGGACATAAATACACTAACACCAGTTGTCAAGTGGTGGTGTGAGAGAGACAGACACACACACTATATATATATATATATATATATATATATATATATATATATATATATGATGAACTTCTTTCAGTTTCCAACAACCAAATCTATTCAAAAGGCTTTGGTTGGTCTGAGGTTGTAGTAGAAGACACTTTCTCAAGATATCATGTAGTGGTACTGAACCCAGAACCATGTGGTTGGGAAGCAAGCTACTTACCACACAGCTACACCATCCTTCATGCATTCCTTAAGGACATTAATGTTGTCTGTGCCACACTTCACTGACTTTCCACCACACCTATAATAATAATCTTTGAAGTCTAAAATTTTGTGTACAAGGTATAGTTAATTAAATCAATCTCTAGTAGTCAAATGGTACTTTGTTTAATTTACCCTTTCTACCAGAAAGTTGAAAGGCAAAGTTCCACTACAACAAGATTCAAAGTCAGAACCTAAAAGGATGCAATTATTAACCTTGGACATTTTGTTGCTCTGTTGATTCTACCGATCCATCTCTACTCTGCAACCAACCAACCTGTTATAATATTATTACTGATATCTTACAAATGACAGTGTGATGAAGCAGTTCTGTGTCAAATTCATATCAGTTTTTGTTTCAAAAGTTAAACCTCTTCACAGTTCAGTCAAACAATTCTTTCGATGATGAAGGTCACCCAGACTTATGAGATTGTGTACTGTGTGCCTAAATATATACCCTGTAACAATTGTCACAATTCAACCTTTTGAAATTTATATTATAAATGAGATATGCTAAAATGCAATCTTGAAACCTTCCCTTCACAAGCCATGGGGTGGGTGGGTCACAGAATCTAATATATATAGCAATATACGTAGGTGTGTGGGTATGTGTGTGTATATATATATATATATATATATATATATATATATATAAATACACATGCCACACCTGGAACCAACCCTGTGTTGGATGTATGGTTTATATTGGATTTGGTACATATGTGTATATATTTGTGTATGTGAGTGTATACATGCACACACTCACACATATGGTAATAATACCAATAAATGACAACTGTGATCTCAATACCAAATACCCAGTCATTCCTGGTGTCCTACTTGTTGATATACCTAAATTCTAATGAATCCTGTAACTTATTTTATATATATATATATATATTGAGTTTTTACCTGTAATTTTGGATTTTATCCCTAATATTATTACATATATATATATATATATATATATATATATATACACACGCACGATATAAAACACAGGACTCACCCATCTCTTTTTGACTGTACCTACAGGTTAGGGTAGGGAGGTTGGTTGGTACTGCAAATTAACCCAGTAAAGCAATCAAGTTTTAAAGCAGTGCTCTTTACTTTTTAAAGCAATAGACCTACCCATCCACATTGTGGCAACTATGCTTTATCTAGACAGGATGAGTCCATTCACTTCTCTGTAGGTTGTAAACACAGTATCTAGCTACCCAGTAAGATCCTAAAGTCTTGGCTGTGGGTACAGTGCAGTGCTGGTGTGCAAAATATAAACTGCTAATCCTACACAACTGATTACCTGACATTTTACCATCTAAACCCTCTTAACTCTATATTTTTTTATTGTTACATTTATAACAAAAATAAAGTTAGAAAAAAGAAAAAGTTGGATGAATTTGTTTTCTTTTTTTTTTACATTGGATTTTCTTTTTTTGTTATTTGTTTGTAGGGAGAGCGGGAGTTTCTCTTACTTTTTTGTCTTTTTTCTTTTTACAAAATTGTTTCTCTCTCATTGGCATAGCAAATAAGTAGGGTGGCGATGATGATGATGATGATGATAATGTTGGTGATGATGATAATATTAGTGATGATGATAACGATGATGATTAACAGAGGGAAAAATATTTTTATGGACCTTTTTTTTTTTTTTAGTGGGAGTGGTGTACTGAAAAAAAATATGGGGTAGGGGAACAAAACAGGTGGTTAAAAAAGGTTCCATCACAATATCATATCCTCATCACTGTCGTCATGATATGTTATGTTGTGTTCATCTTCCATGACCAGCAGACCTTCATCATCACCATCATCTATTTGAGGCACCTGCAGGAAAATAAATAAATTAATAAATAATTGTGGAAATGGGACAATAATCAGGTGGTACATGTAAAGCAATTCTGATATTTTATAGTATTGTTGGCACTCCGTCGCTTATGACGTCGAGGGTTCCCGTTGTTCCGATCAACGGAACAGCCTGCTCGTGAAATTAACGTGCAAGTGGCTGAGCACTCCACAGACACGTGTGCCCTTAACGTAGTTCTCGGGGATATTCAGCATGACACAGTGTGACAAGGCTGACCCTTTGAATTACAGGCACAACAGAAACAGGAAGAAAGAGTGAGAGAAAGTTGTGGTGAAAGAGTACAGCAGGGTTCGCCACCATCCCCTGCCGGAGCCTCATGGAGCTTTAGGTGTTTTCACTCAATAAACACTCACAACGCCCGGTCTGGGAATCGAAATCGCGATTATATGACCGCGAGTCCGCTGCCCTAACTACTGGGCCATTGCGCCTCCACATTTTATAGTATGTAATAGACAGAACTGCCAATCTCCATTTTTCTCCAGTCATTGACAAAGGACTGAGATATGTCACATTGCTGTATTCAAGAAGTCTCATCCAGCACAACAGAATTGATATCCTAAAATTACTGTGCCACGTAAAAAGTGCTGGTGCCACATAAAAAGCACCCAGTACACTGTAAATTGGTTGGTGTTAGGATAGGCACCAAGCTGTAGAAACCAAGCTAAAACAGACTAAGGAACCTGGTATGGCCCCTGGCCTTGTCGGTTCCTGGTAAGCTGTCCAACCTATGCCTGCGTGGAAAGCAGATATTAAATGATGAAGATAATGAATCAACTGCAAGTACAAATTATCAGATCAAGGTATTTTCCTAAAGAGTACAACCCTAAAAAGTGCTTTCTAATATTGTAATTTTCAAATGATTCCAACGTGCTGGTTAAGCAAGCAGGCCAACATTCTGCCTGAATGGGACTAAAGTCCATTGCAAGGTTATTCTATTTACAGCTCAGTGGACTGAAGAACACAATGCACTACTAGTCTGGGAATTACATCCATGATCTTGCAATTATGAGTGCAACACACTAACCATTAGGTCATGCACACAAATGTATATTTTGAACTGATTTGAAAAATAACAGGGTCTACTAATAGACAAATGTGAAAATCCAAAATAATTGCCAACAGTTTACCAGGTTTTTCAAGCAGGAGACTTTGCTCCACATTACCTCCTCATTTATTAAGACGTCAGAATAGATGTAGGATTTTCTGGGTAATGTTATCTCTTATGTCATTAACTACCAACATGCCAGTGAGAAATTTATATCCTGATTTACTTGGTACCATGAAATTAGAACATACCAGGGACTCCTCTGTCTTTAGGGAGACATGCGTACACATTCAACCAAAATGTGCAACTGAAGAAACATCTACATAATCACTCAACTTTCTAGAAATAGCAGCAAAACTTCCCTTAAACGTACCTTCTTATCCTAAACAAAAGCTACTAAGGTGCAGTATAATGGATATAATCCTAGATACACAATGTCTAAACCCCATCCACACACACACATCATCTCCAGGTCTAAACACTGCTGACTTCTATCAGAGAGAGAGAGAGAGAGAGAGAGAGAGAGAGAGAGAGAGAGAAAGAGAGAGAGAGAGAGAAAGAGAGAGAGAGAGAAAGAGAGAGAGAGAGAGAGAGAAAGAGAGAGAGAGGGTGAACACCAGTACATTCTTCTGCTATCTGATATCTATTCCTTTATGCTTGTAACTGATCTTATTGCTTAGCTCAAGGTTAGCCCTATTAAGCCAAAATATGACTGAAGACATACAAACAGTGACCAACCAATCATTCTTCCAGACAATACATCTCGGACTACACTAAGGTGTCTTTTGTTGTAGTGTATTTCCAAGTCAACTATAACCAAGCAAATGTAGATAGTATGAGTGGAGAGAGATTTGGCAACCATTTCTAATAGGTTTAAGCAACTACATTGAGGCTCTTGAAGTTATTCCTGATGATGCTGTTTTTTGTCTCTATCTTGTTTTTAAATGTTTGCTTGGACTTAGAGGGAAAGTTTCAGAGCAACTGATGGACCACTGGACATTTACTTTAGGAACGTACAAGGAAAAGTCAGCTTGGTGGAGCCCATCCCATTCCAAGAATATATGTGAGTGTATGTATGTATGCATATAT
>NC_068990.1:54896664-54904106 GCF_001194135.2 Octopus bimaculoides | reverse complement strand
TATCAGCGTAGCAAAATTCTCACATGTAAGGTTGTTAATCGTACAATTTTGTGTGCATATCAATTTAAATAAGAGCTGGATATTGCATCGAAATGGTCATAGGTCATAATAAAGTTTTTACAATGGATCGTCTTTTAGCTCTTATTTAAATTGAGTGGTTGGCGTTAGGAAGGGCATCCAGCTGTAGAAACTCTGCCAAATTAGATTGGAGCCTGGTGTAGTCTTCCGGTTGCACCAGTCCTCAGTCAAATCGTCCAACCCATGCTAGCATGGAAAGCAGACGTTAAACGATGATGATGATGATGATATATATATATACACGCACACACAAATTACCAATTCAGAAGAACATGGCTTAGTCGATTAGAATAAAAATTCAAAGTATTAGGAACGAGTGCCATTAGTTTGATAATATATATATATATGTATGAGTATATTTTTTTAGTGATGTATATTGGCAAAGGATGTAAACATCAACAACTGATAAGCTAGTGCCTGTGATGTTCTGCAAGAGTGGGACAGTCAATAGCTTCTCACTCTCAGTCAGAAATATGAATGGATGGTTGGAAGAAACCTGTAGCCAATGATGCAATTATTCCCCCATTGCAATATAAAATAAAACCTTTTACCTGTGTAATTATAATAAATAATACTTACATTAATGTATCGTGCTTTAACTGTTCGATTTCTGGTGAAGATATTTTTTATATTTTCCTTCATAATTTGCCTGATTATATAAAAAAAAAAAAAAAAAAAATCAAAGTTATGGAATTAAATCAGAAATGTAGGAAATTTAGCAGACATTAAGAAAATTATATTTATAATATACATATTATACATACACGTATAAATCACCTGTGCATGTGCCACATATAAATCATTCGTGCTGGTGCCACATAAAAGGCACCTGTGCTGGCAGCATGTTAAAAGCACTCGGTACACTCTGTAAAGAGGTTGGTGTTAGGAAGGGTATCCAGCCATAAAAACCATGCCAAAACAGACAATTGGTGCAGCTTGCCCGCTCCTGTCAAATTATCCAATCCATGCCAGCATGGAAAACAAACATTAAGTAGTGATGATACATCCATCTACAGTGTAGTTTCCTGTTAACTAACTGGAAGGATTCACAAGACATAAGAGACTGAGACAACATGGCATGGATTCAGTGACATAGTTACTAAAAAATAAAATATGTAGCAGGCTTCCTCACAAGTTCATAGCAATCACTTCAATGTATTGGCAAAAATAAACCCTGCTAAAAAAAAAAAAACACACTGAAATATACGCTATATGATAGCTGTTGACATATGAAAAGGCACCAGTGACACAAAAGACATCCAGTGCATTCTGGAGTGGTTGGCATTAGGAAGGACATCCAGCCATAGAAAACAAGCCAAAACTGACTGGAGCTTGGTGCAACACTCTGGCTTACCAACTCCAGTTAAACTGTCTTATCCAAGTTATCATGGAAAATGGATGCTAAATGATGAATCTTTCCACTCCACTAATTTTTCTTAGTTGTCACTCCACTTTCGATATGAAGAGTTCAGCAGTCAAGGATTATCATAGAAATGAGTACATGTTTGAATTTGGCCAAAAGAAAAGAGAAAAATCACATGCATTTCAACGATTGGAAAATGGGTGTACAATAACAGTAACAACAATAACTTTTTACAACAGAAATGAGTTTTAAAAAAAAGGAAATAAACATGAAAGAAATGAAATGAGAGCTTACTTTTGTTCTGGTTTCATAAGTATTTTCAGTAAGACAGCAATAACAATGATACTAAAGGTAACACTGACAGCAATAACTATTATATGATAATTGCTTGATGCCACAGAAACTTCCTTGTTTTGTGAAGGGTCAGAACTGAAATGTAAAAGAAAAGTTGTTATAATATATGTCTGAACACATTTATGTCTGTGTGCATGTTAGCATGGAAAAGTTACCCCCACCCCCACCCCACCTACACACACACAAGAAGAAACCCCAATGATTTTACATATATATCTATGCATGCGCACGTACACGCACGCACACACACAAATGTAGAGGAATTATGGATTCTAGAAAATTTAACCTAAAACAAAACAGAGACTCAGATAATAACATTTCTGAGAATATTTCTCTCAATTCATAGTATAGAATTATTTCTCTTAGACTTTTTACAAAAGTCTCTGACCAAATCATTTTCTAATTTTATATTCAACCTAAAGGCAATTTACAAGAGAGCTATGGATAAAGTGACTTGTGGTAGTTAGTTACATCCCTTTAAGTTTTGAATTCAACTCCTGCAGTTGTACGAGGGAACTGTAATGTGGGGAAATAAGAAATGGTTTATCTACCTTCTCGTTGTTGGTTGTCCAGCTCTACTAAGTCTAAAACTTGCGCCCTGCCCATTGCACCTAATGTAAGCAGCTGCTACTATCAATCCTACTAGCTTGCTCTACACATTTGTTTGCGGCGAATGCCTCTGGTCTTCCTTCCCTTACTTTCTCTTGTCTTTCCTGTTCCAGTCAGGCCCCTCGACCATTGATGTCACAGTCCTTTCCTTCCAGCTCATCTCATCTCCCCACACCCCATGGAAAACGGATGATAAATGATGATGATGATTATACAACTACAATTATTATCTCACATTGATTTTAATTTTATGATTTTTACAAATTAAGCAACTAATGGTGGATCTCTTAATAACTGAGAACCTCCTTGGTAGACATTTAGTTATACCCATTTTGTCTATATAAATGAAAATATGTCTGAATATATATCTGCAGTAACGCCGTGCGCATGCGTAGTCTTACGCATGCGTAGTCTTACGCATGCGTAGAATTAAACAACCAAACTTTCCCGCTTTAATCTTTCTCTTTTGCGGTCGGCCGACCATGAGCATTGGACGTGTTAAGCTGTCTCTCTACATCTTTCGGACTTACGCTCGACAGCTCGCTCACACCTACATAACAACGTCCCAACAACAGAAGCTGTAACAACAAGAACTAAAGATGTATATATTTACCACCTGAATAAATGTTGTTTAAGTTGATAGTCTGGAGTTTAGCGTTCCGTTATATTCTTTAAATTTATAGTAGGAAAGTCAGGTATACAATCTAAAGATGTATAACCCACTTTCCTATATATCTGTATGTGTTTTTCCAGTGGTGAAAATGGCACCTATTTAAATAACCCTTTTTAAAGTTCTCTTAGGACAAGTGGAGGAGAGAAAGTGTTATCCTCAAAATGGAGACCTAGCCTGAATGCTTGTCAGAGAGTGGATTTCCACTAAGGCACCAAAGGGCTATGAGGTGGACAAAAGACTACATCTATCACACAGGTAGTTCAGATTAGGTGAATCTTGATCAAAAAGACTTATGATCAAAAGCATTTCTACTGTAAACCAAATTGTCTTTTTAGAGTTATCTGGGGTTATTTAGTGTATTCCCTTTTTTTAGAGAATAGCAGAATGGTCATCATTCAACACATGTTTTCCATGCTGGCATAAGCTGGAAGGTTGACAGCATCTCGTGAGCTACAAGGCATCATTGTGCTCCATGTCAGCTTTGGCGTGGTCTCTAGAGCTGGATGTCTTTTCTAATGCCAAGCATCTAACGAAGTGTACTGGGTGCTTTCTAGTGGGGTTGCCAAATAACTTGCAAGACAGAAAAGGACAAAATAAATGTGGGGGGAAGGTAATTGCTCTTTCAACTATGTGTTGGTGGTGGTATCTCAAAGGATGGAGACATGATTTTTATGCCAGGGACAAGCAGAGGTGTCTTGCTATAAAGAAGATACATGGCAACTCTTGCATTTATATGAATAGGTGGAAATATCTGGGAAAAAGGTAGTGATGAAGTGCGAAAGTAAAACCTTGAAGAAGCAAGAGATGATATGAGCAACAGACCAGGAGTGAAGTGAGAATTATAAGTGTGAGGGGAGAGTGGCAGATGGTTAGAGATAGGGGTAGAAAATGTTAATTAAAAGAGATTTTGCTGGGATTTGTAACAACTCAAAAAGTCATGTAGGGGTTCTCTCATAGATCCCTATCTGAGTATATGTATGTGTGTATAGAGAATTAAAAGTTAATATCTTCCCTCTATTAAACACCATAAAGCTAGAGCTAGGCACTAGTCCTTAAATGAAGAGTGAGCTATTCAGAATCTAAGGGAGATAAGGTATGTGTGAAGAGTGGCAGGTCGGTTTGATATATTTATAAATAGAAACAATAGCTGGAGACACTACTTACACATTGTAATAAGAGCAGGCTATACTGGAATGCCAATAAAACAGAAAGACACATTCGTTTGATTCATATACAAAGGTAGGATTCTCCTGTAAATTAAAATAAATGAAACACAGGTAAAAAAAAAGTTACACAAAATTTAAAACAAATTATACACAAAACACCAAATTCCTCTTACCCTCAAAAACTGCTGGCCCTATGCCAAAATTTGAAACCTTTTATTATTTTTACTACTGCTACCACTACTGTTATTATTATTATTATTATTATTATTATTATTATTATTATTATTAAGGCAGTGAGCTGGTAGAATTGTTAGCATACTGGACTGTCCAAGTCCAAATGCTGCTAAGGTTGACTTTATCTGGATGAAATAAGTACCAGTTATATACTGGAATTGATGTAATTGACTAGCCCTCTCCCCTAAAATTTCAGGCCTCGTACCTTTAGTACACCTACACCAGACAAAATGTTTAGCAGTGTTTCTTCTACCTTTACATTGCTGAGCTCAAACACTGCCCAGGTTGACCCTATTTTTCATCCTTTGGAAGGAAGGGAAAATAAGTAGCAATTGAGCAATGGGGTCAAGGTATTCAATTAATTGCTTCCTCTAAAATTACTAGCCTTGTTCCAAAATTTGAAACCATTATTGCTGCTATTATTATTATTATTATTATTATTATAAAGATTGTAAGCTAGTACAATGATTGGCACACTGGACAAACTGGTTAGCAGCATTTCATCTGACCTGACGTTCTGAGTTCAAATGCCACCAAGGTTGACTTTGCCTTTCATCCTTTTGGGAATCAATGAAGTTAGTACCAATTGAATACTGGGGTTGATGTAATTGACTATCCTCCTCCCACAAAATTTCAGGCCTTGTGTCTTTAGTAGAAAGGATTATTATCATTACTACTACTACTACTAAGGTGACAAACAGGCAGAATCTTTAGTACACCAGACGAAATGCTTAACAGCATTTCTTCCAACTTTATGTTCTGAGCTCAACTGCTGCTGAGGTTTACTTCGCATTTCATCTTTTTTTTTGGTGGGGGTGGGGGTGGGGGATAAAAAAATACCAGTTGAGCACTGGGGTCAATGTATTCAATTACCTCCGCCCCACAAATATCTGGCCTTCAGCCAAAATTTGAAACTGTGGCCCACTGGTCTTTTGGACTGGTACACCAACGAAAAATTACCTTGAATCTTTTTAGTAGTGTGGCCAGCCTGCTGACAAGCTATGTTTTAGGTAATCCACTTCCCAAAGAAGGTTGCCCATGCCTAGACAATATGATCATTCAAACTGCTAGAAATAGCAGCCAACTCTACCTCAAACCACATATGATATTTATTAGAGAGAAGTGAAACTCTTGACTAACCTGAGATCCTAAATGGGTGCAAAAGAACTCAAATACACTGACAATATTTTTAGATGGGTTTGAGTGACATTTCTCAGGTGAAGTAATTTCAACGTCCATGTAAGCAGCTGGAAATTATCGATAAACAAAGATTAAGTAGGAGTGAACAATAAAAATAAGATATAGCTGTGTAATTAAGAAGTTTGCATTATGACAGCACCATTTCAGGTTCCATTCCACAATGTGGCATCTTGAGCAAGTGCTGTACTACCATATATGAGACCCTACAATAAGTGTATTTAGTGCACAAATGTACCCCACTGGGGCACTTTCCCTCAGTCATAGAAAGTGAATTAGTAGAGTCATTAGAGTGTTAGTTAAAATGATTTGTGGGATTTCTGGTTGTTTGTATTCTTAGTTCAAACCCAGCTGAGGCCAACTTTTCCCTTCAGCCTTTTTAAGTATTAAAGGCAAACAGATAAAGTACAAGCTAAGTACAATCGCTGTCTTCCACACATATTTGTCCTTTCAGGTGCCAGTGCCATTTAAAAAGCACCCATGCTGGTGCTACATAAATGCACCTATGCTGGTGGCACATAAAAGGCACCCAGCACATTCTGTTAAGTAGTTGGCATTAGGAAGGGCATCCAATTGTAAAAACTTTACCTCAATAGACAGTTGGAGTCTGGACAGCTGCCTGCTAGCCAGCTTCATGTTAAACTGTCTAACCCATGCCAGCATGGAAAGTGGATGTTAAATGATGATGACAATTCTTTATCCACATTATGCTTTACCAGATGCCAGGGTACGGATGGGGTGGGTGAGGGCTTTTAAAACCCATGCTCTGAATTAAATAGTCAAATATGAGCGAAATTTGTTGAAGCTTGGGAGGGAACAGTTCATGTTCTTAAATGATAGATTTAATCTACTACTCAGTTTAACTCTGCCAACTGGCTTTCCAATGCTATTGATAGTTTACTCTGTGGCAAACATTTGAGCCAGGTCTCTGGTCTGACAATTTTTTTTCCTTTTCCTCCCATCCATCACAGAAGCTCTAGAAAAGGCTATGGATGCTGTCTTTCCTGTTCTGACTAAGTCATACAAATTATATTAAAAAAAAAGACTAACAAAAATAAATCATTTTCAGAGTTGCTAAATTATGAATTAAAAGCAGTTCTAGTAAAGAACACAATGTCACAGACCAGGCAAGAAAACTTGCCTTGGAATCACTGAGAATGGTAGATATCGATATGTTACTATTATTATGCCTTATTATCAATACCATGTACTCGGATCATTTTGAAACAAAGTGAATCACTGGCCTGAGACTTATATGCAAAATAGAGTTAAGGTTAAAATAAAGTGAAGTCTATTTTATGATGTGCTGGAGCATAGCACATGTGAAAGAAAATTAAATTATGAATTAAAAGCAGCTCTAGTAATGTAAACATTATCAGTCGTACATACACAGTATCTGTGTTTTGTTTATACACCCATTTGCTGCGGTACAGCATCCAGGGAAAGCTCCCTCCATGATACTAAATGTTAAAGAACACCAAATGTTATATTTGTTAGGTAACTATTGTATGTAGTCCTATGACAAGAAAAGTAAGCAAATATAATGATGTATGTGTGTGTGTGTTATATGGCTTTCATGTGCCTCTTCAACAGTTTAATTGCTATAAATAGGTACAGGCATGGCTGTATGGTTAAGAAGCTTGCTTCCTAACCATGTGGTCTCAGGTTCAGTTCCGCTACACAGCACCTTGGACATATGTCTTCTAACAGCTTAAGCTTCCCAAAACTTTGTGAGTAAATATGGTAGAAAGAAACTGAAAAAAGTCCA
>NC_068990.1:54893742-54896654 GCF_001194135.2 Octopus bimaculoides | reverse complement strand
ATATATATATATGCGTGTGTGTTTGTGCACTCTTTTCCTGACGTCATGGGATGCTTGTAAAACAAACAGCACTATCATTTGTTTCCATTTTTCTGAGAAAAACATGTGTGAACTGTGGAAAAAAATCACCTTACTTGGAAACAAGTGACAGTTGGTGACAAGAAGGGCATTCGGCCATAGAAAAAAATCTGCCTCAACAAATTCTATCTGATACATTGAAACATGGAAAAGTGAATGTTGAATGATGATGATGTATGATAGTGAAATAAGTGCAGTAACAAAATATGATGAATAAATAATCCACACTGCAAAGTGTTTGGCATTTGGAAGGGCACCCAGCTGTAAAAACCATGCCAAAACTGACCTCGCCTGTGTGGGTCCCATGTAAAAAGCACTCAGCCCATGCTACAATGATGATGAAATAATCTAAATATTACTAATATTGGCTATGTTGAGTTCTCAGAACTTCAATGTTTATATGGTTATGTTCTGATCAGGTAAACCAAGGAATGAAATGGTTGTTTATCAAACTTCTGTTTGATAAATGAGCAAGATATTTTCAATAAACCATGAAACAATAATACGGTTAATTTTAATAATTACTTTTATCAGAAGGGACAGAACCAACATCCCCCAAATTATCATGTGAAGACATGTTAATAAACTCACATTCTCTCTCACAGATAGACATACATACACACACACACAGGGCTTCAGTACAGTTTCCCTTCAATCAATTTTATTCACAAGGTATTGGCCAGCTCAAGCCTTATAGAAGACAACTACTCAAGTGAGATGAGACCTGAAACCACAGGACTTCAACAATACAGCCATACCTGCAACTTAAAATGTTGAATTGAAAATAATAATAAAAAAGAGATTTAATAAAATAACTTATTTTGTTATCAAACTGATATTTGGAACAGAGCAAAAGGTTTTAAGATACAAAATAATGATGATAAAAATGATACGAGGTTAAAATTTGATATAAGATAATAAGAACAAGCTTATTGTATATAGTGCTCAGGTGTACTACAACTCATAAGAAAAAGTGCATATGTGGTACATAGAAAAATGCACAAGAAGTGAAGAGTGAATGAATTAAAAAAGGGGCAGGGGACATCACATGTACTATCAGTAAATTTCAGGAAGCATAAAATGCTTTAAAAAGCATACTGTATTGTAGCCCTGGATATGGCATTAGGTACATTGGCATGAAAATAAATTTAAAGAAATAACAGATTTTACATTTCCAATTTCAAGAAAACTCAAAAGAGAATTGCAATTTCATGAATGTAAAAGGTAATTCAAGCAGGAGAGGAGAGGGTGAGAGCTGAAAGGTTAAAAACTGATTAACAAATACCTACCATCCATATAAAAACGTTTTTTTGTAGCACTACCAAGATTTTTATAATAAGAACTGTCCCCTTTTTTGCGCTGGCACACAGCTGCATTTTTACATTTGTCACTTCCTTCATTTTCATCATCTGGGTAAAGCTTTCCTTCAAAGCTTATGTCATAGTAGAATTTCTCGGTGCCCTTTGTCTCTTCAACACGGAATGTTCTGTTGAAATAAATGACATTCAGTTAACAGTTTAACTACCTGGTAGAGGAATGGGCAGAGAAAAAAAAAAAAACGCGACAGTCATCAAATTATGGAATGAAAACAATACAAGAATATTACTACAGTGGTTAGAGCATTCGGCTCACAATCATGAGGTAGTAAGTTCGATTCTCAGACCAGGCTGTGTGTTGTGTTCTTGAAAAAGAACACTTTATTTCACATTGTTCCACTTCACTCAGCTGTAGAAATGATTTGTGACATTACTGTTGCCAAGCTGTATGAGCCTTTGCCTTTCCCTCAAATAACATCAGTGGCATGGAGAGGGAAGTTTGGTGTGCATGGACAACTGCTGATCTTCCATAAACAAGCTTGCCCAGACTTGTACCTTGGCAGGTAATTTTCTAGGTGCAATCCCGTGGTCATTCATGACCAAAGGGGGTCTTTTTAATTTTGTTAAGTTGAATTCTTTACCCAGATTATGCTTTTCCACATGGAAAAGCTTTTCAAAGATATCACTGCATTAAATAGCTAACTGAATTCTCAAACAAACTGGACATTCAACTCATTATGTTTATTCATCTGTTACTGTTAGTTGGTCACATGTAGGCCATGTCGAGCAGACTTGTAACATAGACTACACACATATACACACATGCTTAAAACCCCAAGTGATTGATGAAATACATACACCCATGTGTAATCATCAGATAACATCCATTTTTTCATGCTTGCATGGATCAGATGGAGTTCATTTGAGGCAAATTTTCTCTGGCCAGATGCCAACCCCACCTGTTTCCAAGCAAAGTAATATTTCCCTATGGCTAAAAATGTTGACACAAAATACTGGAAATTAACGTCACTGCTTATATGATTGTGACAATCATTTTCCAGCTATCATGTAATGCCAAGATAAGGAGACATAAGCACACATACACACACATAAGGTCCTGGCAGGATATAAAAGTAGGGTATTTCCAATGAAGCACTCAACCAGAGTTCTAGGCTATTAAGACTGTTGGACATGAGATGCACCATTTTGAGCGTGGCCGTTGCCAGTACCGCCTGACTGGCTCCTGTAGGATTTTCGAGCGAGATCGTTGCCAGTGCCCCTGGACTGGCTTGTGCGGGTGGCACATAAAAGACACCATTTCGAGCGTGGCCGTTTTCGTGCGGGTGACACGTAAAAGCACCCACTACACTCTCTGAGTGGTTGGCGTTAGGAAGGGCATCCAGCTGTAGAAACTCTGCCAAATCAGACTGGAGCCTGGTGTTGCCATCCGGTTTCACCAGTCCTCAGTCAAATCGTCCAACCCATGCTAGCATGGAAAGCGGACGTTAAACGATGATG
>NC_068990.1:54876159-54893298 GCF_001194135.2 Octopus bimaculoides | reverse complement strand
TGTGTGTGTGTGTGTGTGTGTTTGTCTCCCCAGCATCGCTTGACAACCGATGCTGGTGTGTTTACGTCCCCGTAACTTAGCGGTTTGGCGAAAGAGACCGATAGAATAAGTACTAGGCTTCCAAAGAATAAGTCCTGGGGTCGATTTGCTCGACTAAAGGCGGTGCTCCAGCATGGGTGCAGTCAAATGACTGAAACAAGAAAAAGAGTAAAAGAGTAAGACAATGTGAAAGTGCACCTTTGATGCAAGTCTGATGAAGTGCCACTTAAATGTCTAAAACCACAAATATTACGTAAATTTTCAGTTGGAATTTTTGCGTAAACTGGGATTGCAAGCAGAGTTGGAACAGAAACAACTGTAGCTGATCATCAAAGATATGTTAAAGTATTTCTTTGTCTTATTGTTTGGATTACACATACACAGATATAAGATTCTTTCGGTTTCCGTCTACCAAACCAGGGCTCTAGTAAAGACACTTCCCGAAAGTGCCTTGCAGTGAGACTAACTCAGAACCATGTGATCGGGAAGCAAACTTCTTAACCACACAGCCACACCTGTGTATATGTGTATGAAACTATTCGAAGATGTCATCTACTTTCTAAGAATGTTAGCCAAGATAAAATGATATCCTGTTCAGCAAAATACTGGTTATCTTCTTAATATCATAAAAGTGGAGTTAAGTACCAGTTCTTAAATATCTTCTGGCTTTTCAAGAGACATATAGCTTCCACTTTTACATGCTAGAAATCTTTGCACACAGCATATTTTTAGAACATTCTAAATATAAAAGTGATTTGCCTCAGACTTGAAAATTCTACAATGACCACAACAGACTTCAATTTGAATTCCTGAATTTCAACAAATCAGTACTTGGAGTCCCAAATGGATAAAGGGGTTTGAAGGAGACCTGGGAAAAGAAATTTCAAAAAAAATACCTGGATAGCCGAAACACACATACTTGAGGTGGCAAGAGGATTTGTATTATTTTCAGTATTTAAAAAATCCAAGATAAATTAAGGACCGAGATACCTGGCACCTGGCTCTACTCAAGGCCCATACCCCACAGCAGAAGTGTTAAGACTGATCCTGCTGGTGGACTAAGGCACTTGTGGCAGTGCCACATAAAAGTACCTGTGTGGTGCCACATAAAAGCGCCCATATGGTGCCATGTAAAAGCACTCTCTGAGTGGTTGGCGTTAGGAAGGGCATCCAGCTGTAGAAACTCTGCCAAATCAGATTGGAGCCTGGTGTAGCCATCTGGTTTCACCAGTCCTCAGTCAAATCGTCCAACCCATGCTAGCATGGAAAGCGGACGTTAAACGACGATGATGATGATGATAGTGTCACATAAAAGCACCTGTACGTAAAAGCACCCAGCACACTCTGTAAAGTGGTTGGCATTAAGAAAGGCATCCACCTGTAGAAACCATACCAAATCAGACTGGAGTCTGGTGCAGCTCCCCAGCTTGCCAGCTCTAGTCACACCATCCAACCCATGCCAGCATGGACAACGAACATTAAAGGATGATGATGAAATTAAGTCAAAGTCACAAAACTAACTCAATGGTACTCACTTTCCTTGGGTTTGTTTGCCAAAATATATTCTGCTAGAAGATTTATCGTCAATAAGTACTCCATTAACTTCCTTCAGAGTTTCCCTGAAATGAGAATTTAAAGACTATAGATTAAAATTTAACCCTTTAGCATTCAGATTACTCTGTCAAATTAATAATCATTCACATTGTTTTGAATTTATCATGTATTATCTCGTATCTTGCATCTATAATCAGGACTCGGTTTTGAGTTCCACATTTTTTCTTCAACAGCCTCTCCTGTTTCTTTATGGGTTAATCCATAACATAAATGTTGTGCACTAAATACTGGCAAATCACTTTGACCAGTGGTCTCTATGACAAAGTGAAAAAAAAAGGGGAAAGATCTCCTTCGGTCATGAATGACCATGGGATTGCACCTAGAAAGTTAACCTCCAAAGCACAGGTCTAGGTAAGGTTGTTTCTAGAAGACCAGCAGTCACCCATGCATACAAGCCTCCCCTCACCACACCACTGATGTTATCCAAGAGAAAGGCAAAGACCGATACAGCTTGGCACCAGTAACATTGCAACTTATATCTACAGATGAGTCAAATGGAACAACATGAAATAAAGTGTCTTGTTCAAGGACACAACACACAACTCAGTCCAGGAATTGAACTCACTACCTCATGATTGTGAGCCCAACACTAAACCTAACAGTAGAATTTAAATAAACTAGTCATGTCTGTGTTAGCAATTAGTGATTTAACTCTTTAGCATTCAGATTACTCTGGCAAATTAATAATTATTCACGTTGTTTTGAGTTAATCATGTATTATCTTGAAACATCAAGATTTCAGTGATGTGACTGTATATTTTTAGAATGACAAAAGTGAAATAAATTGGTTTGCTGTGAAAAAGAAAATGAGGCTAATATTTTGTGCAGGACTTTTTCATGGAGAAAGTTATCATCTAATGGCACCAAATGAATAAATCAAATCTACTACTGCATCTGACTAGATCATGAATTTAGATATGTCTTTCACAAAACATCTCTATTATAATAAGGTTATGTCAGTTGATTTTACTAAGAACCAAAGGAAAGAATGAAAGCCACTTACCGATCCTCTTTGCAGGCCAAATATGTATCCCAGTTAAATTCATATGTACACGTTTCCAAATTCTTTTTACTGTAAAAGAAATAGAGGCCAATATGGTTCAACTTTGTAGCAAGATAATTGTATGACAATACTAGATTACTTAAACAGAGGTTTCAATAATAAAAATAACTGAATGGTACTTTAACAACCAAGTCCAGAGCAAAAAATCAAAGTACATTCTACAGAATCAAATTCATTTAGTTTCAAATGTACCTACTGATGAAAATATACACCACACTGTTCTGTTCAGTTTTGTGAGATTTTTAATGATGTGCTCATTCATTTTGTAACCAGAGTGCATTTGATTCTTGTGGTACAGTACTGGACCTCTTATCCAGTTTCAAGAAATCTGGAACTTCCAGAAATGCAAGAATATTGTGCAAAACCATGCACTACACTGTACCTCATCATGAGTAAATAGACCCTGTTTTTCAAAGTTGGTTAACTTGCATATGGCATGTTAAGATGAGATGGCAAGGACTGCTGAAACTAGTTGACTTTTATCTTCACAGTAAGTCTAAATATATGCTTATTAAATGAACACATTTAACTATTCACAAACTCAGTGTGTGTGGAAATACATTTAAGAGAGAAAAGAAAAACAAAGCAATAATTTGAAAAATAAATATAAACAATAGGCGTACGAGTGGCTGTGTGGTAAGTAGCTTGCTTACCAAGCACATGGTTCCGGGTTCAGTCCCACTGCGTGGCACCTTGGGCAAGTGTCTTCTACTATAGCCTCAGGCCGACCAAAGCCTTGTGAGTGGATTTGGTAGACGGAAACTGAAAGAAGCCCGTCGTATATATATATATGTATATATATATATGTGTGTGTGTGTGCGTATGTTTGTGTGTCTGTGTTTGACCCCCAACATCGCTTGACAACCGATGCTGGTGTGTTTACGTCCCCATAATTTAGTGGTTCGGCAAAAGAGACCGATAGAATAAGTACTGGAGCCGATTTGCTCGACTAAAGGCGGTGCTCCAGCGTGGCCGAGTCAAATGACTGAAACAAGTAAAAGAGTAAAAGAGAATGGAAAGAAGTAAATAGACAAATGCATAATATTTGTAATCTTTACCTGAACACGGGCTTGCCCAAGGTTTCAGAACAGGAAAACCTAATGATGGTTGTTGCCCTTTTATTGCTGCAGACAAGAGTATCACTGGAATACTGGAGGATTATCACTGGGTTATTTACTGGACTGTTCCCTAAACAGAGTAACAACAACATAGATTAAAACAGTTTATATAATTTGGTCATACGTACGATCTACATAACTTGCACACGGATGTTATGTGTAAAACCTGTGCATGGACATTTGAATGCAAAACCTGTGTATGCACATTGGGTGCAGGTGTAACTGTGTGCGTAAGAAGCTTGCTTCCTAACCATGTGATCTTAGGTTCGGTCCAAATGTGCAGCATTTTGGGCAAACACCTACTATAGCCCCAGGTCCACCAAAACCTTGTGAGTGGATTTGGTAGGTGGAAACTGGAAAAAGCCTGTAGTGTGTGTGTGTGTGTGTGTGTGTGTGTGTGTGTGTGTGTATGTATGTACACACACACACACACATATATATATATATATATATATATATATAGAGAGAGAGAGAGAGAGAGATGTATTTATAGATCTCTACCAAAAATTTGGTAAAAATATTGTACCTGTTATCAATTTAGCAAAATTCTCATATGAAAGGTTGTTTATCATACAATTTTGTGTGCATATCAATTTAAATAAGAGCTATAACGCGATCCATTGTAAAAACTTGTTTAATGACCTATGCACATTTCAATGCAATATCCCGACTCACTCCTGTATGTTATAAAAAATGGAATATTGTATCTCTTCAGGGTCAGATTTGATTAATTCATAGCAGACAGTAAATAACAGACAGCATTAATAGTTGTCCTTAAATTACATGTGTATAAACAAGTTGAAATGACATGAAACATATTGACACCGCATACAATATCGGTTAAGAAAACCTGTTTATACAGGTTTTGAAATGCTAGGAACAATATTTTAAAAAATATTTTTTGTATGAATTTTTATGAAGTCCTTTATGACAAAAGTTTTTTGGAAACTTGTAAATTCAGCATTTATTTAATTTCTACAATAATGTTATTATGATAATAGTTTTTAGAAAGTTTCTTTTTTATATAAATTATGTAATTTTTAATTAATGCAATGTAATCTATAATATTATTTGCTATTTGACTAGAGACAATAAAGTATTTTAAATATATTATTTTGCTATTTACCCATAGATAAATAGCATATTGTTATTTTAATAACATGTAATTTTTAATAATATGAAAGAATGGAAGGGATATTTCTTATTTTGCCATGTTTTTTGGAAAATATTTCAAAAAAATATTTTCTTAAATATTGTTTCTGGTATTTTTAAAAAAAGTAATGTGCTAAGATATATCTAGTTTAAAATACTTAATAGTATACAAATGTATCTTATGACCATTATTAGTTTATTTTTCATATTTTATTTTTTATTCTTTATCTTTGTTGTTGTTTTTAATTATTGAAAACATAAATATATTTAAATTCAGTCTTTTCTTGAATCTGTGAATCCTCAATCAAAAATTAAATTGAAGAGATTCTTACCCACAAAGAATGGATTTTTATAATTTTATTATAACAACTGTATGTAATTTGTATTTAATATCTATTATATTATCATAATAATATAATATAATATGTTAATAAATTTTAATTTTTCAATTGACAATTGTATATCTCCATTTTCTATTCATACCAATGTGAATTGTAAGGCTTTTCTCTACAAAATTGGGCATTAAACAGTGGAGCCAGTGAAAGATTGGATGTTTTCATCTCTATTTTCCTTGTATTGGATTTAATTTTTGTTTCTTTGCTTGTATGTATGTATGTATGCATGTGTGTGTATGTGTATGTATGTGTATGTGTGTGTATGTGTATGTGTGTGTGTGTGTGTGTGTATGTGTGTGTATGTGTATGTGTGTATTTTTTTTTTCACAACCATATGGTTCCAGGTTCAGTTCCACTGTGCATGGTACATTGGGCTAGTGTGTTCCACTATAGCTTCAGGTTGACTTAAGCCATGGGAGTGGATTTGGTAGATGGAAACTGAAAGAAGCCTGTCATATATATATATATGTCTGGATAGGACAAGTAAAAGATAGAAGAAATGATAAAGAACTTAAAAACTGTTCTTTGGCATTTGTGACATGCCTTCAAGTGAATATCATGAATTATGAATAAATTTTATGAAAAATAAAACTTCATGACTGCTTAATACCAACGAAACTTAGTATAAGCTTGTGTATGACATTTATTTCTTTCTATTTCTTTTTTCTATTTTTAAAAATTTAATTCATCACCTAGTTTAACACGACCACACAACCATTTAAACTTAGCTATATTAACCCTTTTCATATCACCCTGCCTGAGACTGACCCTGTTTCTATGATAGAATTTTGTTTTCCTTCAGAATTTCATGTTAATTTATGTTCTAAACTCCAGCTTTGTAATGACAAAATTATTTTAATAAACTCATCATTATTTTCAAAATTAGTTGAAGCAAAAGCAGTATATTTCAACAAAAACATGATCATGAAATGGTTAAATGGAATAAGTGTTTGGACCAAGTCTCTGATTTGCGGATAACCAAAGATTTATGATTACTTTCTTCCTCCTATTCTCCCACTACCAACCACAGAGATTTTGTAGAAAGTCACAGGCAATGCCCTTATTTTCTTCTTGAACCATGAAGACAAATTAAAATTAAAATGTGAAAAAGAAAAAAAGAAAGAAAGAATAAGAAGAAATCTTATTTCCTAAAGGCTTCAGAGACTGAAAATAGAATGCAAGATAGGAAGTTAACCCTTTAGTATTCAAATTATTCAGTCATATATGATACTTATTTATTTAAATTGTTTGAATTAATCATATATTATCTTGTAGCTTTGAGATTTCATGAAAGAATTACTTATTTTTTACAATGACATTGTAGGGTAGGTGTGAGAGGCTGCATCTGGCCAGTTTGAATATAAAATGGATAGAATATTTGGGTTGGACATGGCCAGCTGAAATGCTAAAAAGTTAATTTTTTTGACAAGAAAATCTGTTGAATGAATCCAAACCTAGTTGTACTTTTACAGTCTTGCCACTAATGCATTTCATTTAAACAAGAGTATACCTACTATCGACATATAAGACAATACGTGAAGTAGATCCAATTGTCATCACTTCATTTTTACTTTCGACACAAACAGCTGCACCATTACTAGAACAATTTTGAGACTTTGGTCGAGTGTACAGACTTTGGCAGACATTGATCCAATAACTGAAAAGGAATAAATAAATAAATAAATTACAGAGGAAAACATACCAAACTTCAAGGAATTTGTTTTGTGTTTTATTCTAATCTATAAATGCTGACATGGCTATGTGGGCAAGAAGTTTGTCTTTCAGTCACATGGTTTCAGGTTCAGTCCCATTGTATGGGACCTTGGGCAAGTGTGTTCTACATATATAGTTGTGGGATGACCAAAGCCTTGTGAGTAGATTTGGTAGGTGGTAACTAAAACATATCCATTGTGTGTGTGTGTGTAGATGTATGTATGTTTGTGTGTGTTATTGTCCCCATGCTTTGGCATCATGTGATAATTGTAAATGATTGTCAGTACCATAACAAGTGTCATTCATTTCCAATAGTCTTATGAGGAAACTGATTAGGAATGGCAACAGGGGCATCTAGTCATTAAAAATATGCTCCAATAAACATTATCTGACCTATGCAGGCATGGAAAAGTGGACATTAAAATGGTAATGGTAATGGTCATCATAGTTTAATGTCCACTTTGGGTTAGATGGTTTGACAGGAGCAACCCACGTCAGCATGGAAGGTGGACATTAAATAATGATGATGATAATGATGATGATTATTGTTTATCTGTGTCAGATTTGTCATTGTTGTTTAACCCTGAGTATGATAAAAGGAATTTCATCAATGGCCATCTGATCTTATTCTATATCTAGGACTGCATTGACCAATGTGTTTCTATTTTATGACAGGAAGTTGTGATTTGAGGGAAATTAGGCTGCTCTTTCTAGCAGGTCAATTGATTAAGTAGAAGTTTTGTTGTTTCATTGTATTTTTTTTTTTTGCATTGCCATTTTATATTCATTCTTTTTCTTTCCAAAGAATAAGTTTTACAATTCTTGATAGTCCCCCCACCTATTGTCCTCTCTCCACTGCCTACCTACCTGAGTTGCTTTTATGGAATTCCCCTTTCCCTTACTTCTATGGCAACCTCTCTTTTCCTCATTGTATACACTGGACTCTCTCACATTCTGCCTCATTTTCGCTTCCTGCCCTCTAGCCACAGCTCCCTAAATACCTCCTTTCATCTTTCCCTCCTCCCCTCTCACCCACCCCCATAAATTCAAACCTCTCTTTTCTTCAATGACTCTCAGGATTCCCTAAAACTAGAGTGTTGGGGAATCCCTTTCTGTTCCCTTTTCCTTAGATCCTACTTTTACAACCCATCCTACCACCTTTCCATTGTCCTTTTTATCTCAAAAGTCCTGACACTAATTCCTTCCACCACCAGCCGTCATACTCCTTCCCACCAATTAGAGTCTGCTACTGTTATTCTCCCCAATACCACCCTATCACAACCATAAATCTGTTCCTTTGATCTTACTTACCCTGTCTTATTATCCCGTCTAGAATCATTACATCCTCTCCTATTTTCCTTCAGTTACAAGGGCCACCCAAAGACTTCAGTCTTTCAAGTTACAAAGCAATCTTCATCAGTGCTGGGGTCATGAAAAATGCACCCAGTTCACTCTGTAAAGTGGTTGGCATTAAGAAGGGCATCCAGCTGTAGAAATCATGCTTAAGCAGACATTGGAGCAGGGCACTGTCCTCTGATTTAGTTCCTGTAGAACTGTCCAACTCATGCCAACATGGCATGAGTTCGACAGTTCATGATGTGTTTGCCATTGTTGACCATTCCATCTTTTTTGATAGGAGTGTGGGGCATTTAGCAAAGACGGTATTAAAGTGTTTACTTGTGCAAGATAAGGGGTAGTTTTAGGGAAAAGTGTTTGCTATTTCTTGCAGATCGAGTGACCACACAGAGGCTCCTTCATTAGTTCACATGTTATGTTGCTTTGTACTGTGTCTCTTTTGTTAATCACAATGACATTGTTTTTATCTAAAAATCATAGGCAATCATTTCTATGTTCTGCCTTTGATGCAAAGAATAGATCTTACAAGACCCCAAACTTATATTCACATAAAGGGTGAAGATGCCCTCCAGTCATGAATGACCATGGGATAGCACCTAGAAAGTTCCCATCTGAGGCACAAGTCCAGGCAAGGTTGTCTATGGAAGACCAGCAGTCACCCATGCATACCAGCCTCCCCTCTCCGTGCTACTGATGTTATCCAAGGGAAAGGCACTAGTGATGTCACAACTCATTTCTACAGATCAGTGAACTGGAACAACATGAAATAAAGTGTCTTGCTCAAGAATACAACACACAGCCTGGCACAGGAGTTGAACTCACTACCTCAAGATTGTGAGCCTGACACTAACCACTGAGCCATGCACCATCACATACACACATATTGGGTCATCCCATAAATAATGCAGCTTTTTCAATTGCATGAACTAAAGGTAAGAGGGGGACGGGATAAACTACCAGCATCAACTTGCTATAAAAGCAGGTAGTAATTTTACCTCTTATTCTTAGTGCAAGTTTTGAAGAGTGCAGTTTGATTTTAACAGTTAATTTTTCAAAGCTATAATGGAAGCAACAAAGGAGTATATTCGGCAGCAATGCAATGGAAAGTGTGAGAAATATTAATGCATTATATGGAGATCTGACAATAAGCATAAGCTAATATTAATAGTAGTTCCAGAAATTCCGAGCCAGAAACTACAGCCTTGAAGATGAGCCTGATTCTGGAAGATCTGTAGAGCTTGACGGGGATGTCCTGCAAACCCTTGTGGAGCAAAATCCCATTGTAACTGTTGAGGAACTAGCAGAGGAGCTTGGATTTGGTCATTCAACCATTCATCAACACCTGTGTGCCATTGGAAAAGTCAGTAAATTGGGTCAATGGGTTTCTCACAGACTTTCCAAGTCTAACCATGCACAGAGAGTGAATGTGTGCTCTTCTTTGCTGTCATGTTGCACCAATGAACCTTTTTTTTAACTAAATAGTGATTGATGATGAGAAATGGGTTCTCTATAAAAATGTCAAGCGCTGAAGACAATGGGTAGGGAAAGCACTCCAGGCTAAAGAAGGTCTTCACCCACGTAAAGTGTTGTTATCTGTTTGGTGGGATATGAAAGGTTTAGTCCACTTTGAACTTTTAAATCCAAACCAAACAATAACAAAGGAGATCTACTGCGAGCAGTTTGAGCAGCTGAAGTCAGAGCTAGAAGAAAAACGACCATCTTTGGTTTCAAGACGAAAGGTGTTCTTCCATCAGGATAATGCTCAACCACATACAGCGAGGATGACATTCCAAAGGCTAGAGCAGTTTGAATGGGAAACAATGCCCCACCCACCATATTTGCTGGACACTGCTCCATCTGATTACCATTTATTCTGTTGTCTTCAAAATCATTTGGATGGAAAAAATATGAATTCTATAGACAAGGTCAGAACAGTACTGGAGGAGGATCTGTCATCATGGACAAGTGAATTTTGAAAGAGGGGGTCTTGCAAGTCTACCAGATAGATAGAAGAGCATTGTAGAAAATGAAGGAGAGTATATTTTAGATTAAAAAAGAACTTTGTATATCTATATTTTGAAAAATAAAAGAAGTATAGAAAAATCACATTATTTATGGGATGACCCAATATATATATATCCTCATCATCATTTAAGATTCATTTTCCATGCTGCTATGAGTTGGATGGTTTGACAGGAGCTGGTGAGCCAGAAGATTGTGCCAAGGTCAAATGTCTACTTTGGCATGGTTTCTATAGCTAAATGTCTTGCCTAATGCCAAACACTCCAGAGAGTGTACAGAGAACTTTTTATGTGGTTCCAGCATAAGTGAGGTCAACAAGTAATTCACAAAAAATACCCTTCAACTATATTAGGTGATGAGAGCTTAAAGTATGATAGAGGAATAGGAACAGGTCTCTTACTGTAAAGGAGATACACAGTTACCCCTGTCGGAAAAGAGAGACGTTGGTGGAGATGTGTTAGGGCATACCTTTGAGTTACATGAGGAAAAAAGTGCAGAGGATTGGACTGAATGGATGGGTAGGTAAGTTCATGTGTGTATGAAAGGAGAGTGGCAGATGAGAGTAGATATGAATGCAGTAGATGATGAATACAGATGGAGGTGCAGTTAATCATGAATATACGTGTGTGTGTGTGTGTGTGTGTGTGTGTGTATACATATATGTGCATTTATATGTGTGTGTGTGTGCGTATGCACAAATAATTTATCTCAATGTTACAGTACTGCCTCTGCCAACATAATGAAATTCCTCTCCACTCCATTCCAAAGTTAAATGATACAAACTAGTTTCTAGTCAAAGTCATACATGCCAAAAGTGAATGAATAAGGTGGAGGTACTCACGTCTCACCAGTAATTGCCATTGCTTTCCAAGATTGTGTATTAGCCAGACTGCTGAGATCATAACTGCTATTCAAATAGGACAAGAAACAGTCTTTGACAGCAGGAGGACATGCTAATCTGGTTTTCCAGAGGAATACCAACTGACATGGTGTTTTCTGAAACAGAAACATAACAACATATCTTTATCGTCTACATTTCAACAATGTCTATGGTAACTTTATAACATCAATCATATCTACTTCATCATGGTCACAACATAACATTGACCTTAATTTATATTATGATGTTATCATAAGACAACAATCTTATCTACATTCTCATATCATAACATCAACCTTATCAATACATTGATAGCATTATAAGATTGGCATTATCTACATGATAAATATGATAATAACTTTGTAATAGCTTTGGGGTTCTTATTCCTAGGCTTTAAACAATTTTCAAGCAATAGTGCTACAGCAATGTAAGGTGTTAGTCAGACTTCCTAACAGACTGGTCACACAATACAGGTAGTGATCATTATCATCATCATTTAATGTCCACCTTCTATGCTGGCATGGGTTGGACAGTTTGACAGGAGGTGGCCAGGCAGGAGCATGTACCAGACTTCTGTGTCTGTTTTGGTATGGTTTTTCGGCTGAATGGCCTTCCAAACACCAACCACTTTACAGTGTGGACTGGATGCTTGTTACGTGGCATCAAGTTTGTATATGCTTATTTGTGATGCTTACTGAAAATGAAAAGCAAGGAGTCCCACAGAGTTACATGCTTTGCCGAGTGTCAAAAGTGTTGACTTACCTCATATAGCACAGGTTTCCCAAGACCAGCAGTGTTGTTACATAAGAAGAGAATCTTTGTACTGGCACGTGTTCCAGCTAGAAGTAAAGAAAAAAGAAAAAAAAAACATTAAATAAGCTTAATTTTTGTATTTGGTTTGCAAGATTCTTGATGTAGATTCATGTTTTGAAACAAATTTTCTTGTCTAGTGAGGGTCCATTATGCAAATAAAAATTGAAATAGACACTCAATGGTTCAGTACAAGTGGTATTAACCGTTCAGCATTCAAATCAGCCATATCCAGCCCAAATATTCTACCTGTTTTATGTTCAAACCAGCCAGGACTGGCCTCTCACATCTACTCTACAAATGTCATTCTAAAAATAAACAATCACATCAGTGAAATCTTGAAGCTAAGAGACAATGCATGTTAATTTTAAAACAAAGTGAATAAATAAGCATTACATTTGATAGAGTAATCTAAATGCTAAAGGGTTAAACCAGTGCATGTGTCTATTCAAACTTTTATTGGTATAATGGACCCTTCCTGTATCTGTTTATATAGACACATGCTTATGTACGCACACACTATTTTCTTTTCTCTTGAGCTAATAACAAAGGAGCTTCTATATGGCTGTCTCAACCTACTAGAAAAGGCAGTGAAATTTCCCTCAAATCATATTTCATCAACATTTAATATCTGCCTTCCATACTGGTATGAGCCGGATAGCTTGATAGGAGCTGGCCAGGTAGAAAACTGCACCAGACATCTGTGTCTGTTTTGGCATGGCTTTTACAGATAGATGCTTTTCCTAACACCAACTACCCACATAATGGACTGAGTGCTTTTTACATGACACCAGCATAGGTGAGGTCAGTTTTGGCATGGTTTTTAGAGCTGGATGCTCTTCCAAATACCAAATGCCATCTTAAAAAATAAATGAAGTACATACTAAATAATGTAGTTCTTGATATACGAGATATGATGGTTACATATTAGAAAACTTTTGATCATAGTTTGTTCAGTCAGTTCTGACCTGGGACAGAACAATAACATTCTTTTCCTTTTTCTTGACTATCTTTCTCCCACATGCTCCTACTCACTCTTATATAAGTGTGAAGTAGCCATATATCTTCTCTATAGCGAGACACCTTTGCCTGTCTCTGGTATAAAGCTAGCTATCTGCCTTCTCAAAATCTACCCACCACCCCACTCCCTTCAAGACCGCCTTTTACCTTTTTCTGTTCTTTCCCAACTTACAACTTACTTGGAAACTTCACTAGTGCTGGTGGCATGAAAAAAAAAACACCCATCCTGTATACACTGTAAAGTGGTTGGCATTAGAAAGGGCTGTACCAAGGCTGACATGGAGCATGATGCTGCCCTGCAGCTGACTGGATCCTGTAAAACCATCCAACTCATGCCAGCATAGAAAAAAAGATATTAGATAAATATTGATGATTACATCAATTAATGCTTATTTTACCAACTTTTGAAGGATGGAGAACTTTGGTGAGATTTCAAGATAAAACCAAATCCTAACAGGCGTTTTACTTGATATTCTACTAATTCTGCTTCAACTCACTACAACTTAAATAAAATGCCAAAAACCAAAAACAATCAAAAGGCAACAACAAAATTATTTAAACATAACTTACACTCAGATGAACACAAGTCTCCATTTCGATAAGTTAAACTTATCAGATTTTGGTCAATAGAGAACACTGCATCACTGGCTTTCCCATAGTTAACTTCATGATTGTTTTTGTCAACATAGCAGGCACCTGATTTCTCACAGTTGCTTGAGACCCCACTCACAGGCCCACATACCCGGATGAGGAAATTGCCAGATGGATCGGCAGGAATCTTTAAGAGGAAGAAAACAACAAAAACAAACATAATTGGGTGAAAACTCAAGATTTACAGAAAGCAAGGGACAGGTGCATTCATGCTTCGTTTCCATAGGCACTAATGTTGTTGTTGGCACTCCGTTGCTTACGACGTCGAGGATTCCAGTTGATCCAATCAACGGAACGGCCTGCTCGTGAAATTAACGTGCAAGTGGCTGAGCACTCCACAGACACGTGTACCCTTAACGTAGTTCCCGGGGATATTCAGCGTGACACAGTGTGACAAGGATGGCCCTTTGAAATACAGGTACAACAGAAACAGGAAGTAAGAGTGAGAGAAAGTTGTGGTGGAAGATTACAGCAGGGTTCGCCACCATCCCCTGCTGGAGCCTCGTGGAGCTTTAGGTGTTTTCGCTCAATAAACACTCACAACGCCTGGTCTGGGAATCTAAACAGCGATCCTATGACCACGAGTCCGCTGCCCTAACCACCGGGCCATTGTGCCTCCACATAGGCACTAATAATATAAAGCTAACTACTGTTAAGTCTTCAGCCCACTGGGTTGGCATTCTGTCCCTCCACCATAATTTGATTAAAGGAATAAAAAAGGAAAAACTAATTAACATTTCTGAACCCTTGAACTCATTGTTTGAATGCTTTTGTTTACTGCATTTCATGCCTTCTGTTATATGGGAGATTCAGGCATGACTCTGTGCTGAAGAAGCTCACTTTGTAACCACGTGTCTTCCACTATAGCCTCAGGTTGACAAAGCCTTGGTAGACAGAAACTGGAAGAAGCCTGTTAAATGTGTGTGTGTGTATGTGAGTGTGCATGACCTTATCTTGTATGATGTGATGGTTGTAAATGAGCATCAGTCATATGAGCAATATTGCTGGTTTCCAATCTTCTGACCATGGGGAAATATCACCTTACCTGGAAATAGGTGAGGTTCATGATAGGAATATCATAGAAGAGCTATTTCAACAAATTCTATGGAAAAGTCGATGTTAAACAAAGATGATGATGACACATCCATGCACAGATGTATATTTTTCCCTAATGTATATTGTGAAATATATAAGGACATTAGCAAGGAAACTGGGGTTTTGAACATAAAAATGCTGTTGTATTTGATCTGCCAACATTGCACAGATGTTCCCTTACCACACTTGCCATCATAAATACTATGAATTAACAATAGACTCATTGGAAAACTACAACCAGCAATGCTATTGTTAACAAAAAGACACTCAATACACTTTGTAAAGTGGTTGGTATTAGGAAGGGCATCCAGCTGTAGAGACCATGCCACAATAGATGATGGAGCCTGGTATAGCTCCCAGCCTTGCCAGCTCCTGTCAAATCATCCAACCCCTGCCAGCATGGAAAATGGATGTTAAATGATAATGATAGATAGATAGATTGATAGCAAAAACGCTTTTAATATTATACCTCACCTTATCCACAGCTGAATTATACAAAGATGAGAAGTCATATTCAATGAGTGTCCGAGTATCTTTATAAACACAGTTTTTAGCTGCATCAGGTGAAGATTTGTCACAAACAAGATTTGTATCCCAGTTGAAGATGTATGTGCAGCTATCAATAGCATCCATCAGTACAGGATGGCCCTAAAAAAAAGGTTTAAGATAGTAATGATAATTATTGATAGTGATAATGACATTGGCAGTCATGATGATGATGATGATGAAAATAGAGACAATGATAACAATGATGATAACAACAAAAGGGATATGAAATCTATGTTTCACTAGAAAAACAAAAAAACACAAATTGAGCTCAGACATGTCTCACTTGCCAAAATAATTAGAATAATGTTAATCATTGATTAATATTATTTTTATCCCCACCACCCAATTATTTCAAGCTAGCTTTTTTAAAGTCCATTTCATTTTAATACCTAAAAAAACATTTTTTTTCTTTAATGTAGATAACATTTTGAGTTATTCATCTTCTAATTCTTCCAAATCTTTCTGCTGAAACTGTTTTGAAACCATAGGTAGGGAAACTAAACTCTGAAGTATTGGGACCTGACAGTGAAGTATCTCTTCCAATCTGTGGTGGTTGAGACATTCAGAAGGACTAGGCCACTAACTGTGAAGTTCTTATCATTGACAGCTCACCTCACTGAGGAATCAGGTGATGCCCATGATGGTACTTGGCTTTTCCAATGCCTTAGCCTTACCATCGCCCCTGGTAATGCTGCAAGCGTGCTGGCTTGCTTCAGTAGCTTCCGTTGAACCTTGCAGTGTGTGACTAATCAGTATTTGGAGCTGCATTGTTGGCTTTTTTATTCTCCACAAATGGTTTCAAAACAGTTTTGGCAGAAAAATTTGGAAGAATGAGAAGAAAGTTCTTCATTATAATAAATAATTACTGATTTGGTTATAATACAGGTCTTAAACCCTTTGCCTGTCTTCTGTATTACGTGTGATACACAAGACACACTTCCCTGGTGTCCATACATCATACACAATACACATTGCCAATGATTTTTATTCACCAGAGTAACTGGAGACTTTAGTTAGCCCTTGTTTCATATGCTCTGAGTAATAATATAAAGCTTTTCTTTCTTAAGACCCAAATATAAAGGAAAGCTTTATATTACTTAGAGTGTATGAAACACGGGCTAACTGAAAGACTGGAAACAAGCATAGATGTTTAGGACAAACATCTGAAAATACTTTGGACAGGCATGACTGTATGTTGAGAAGCTTCCTTCTTAATCACATGGTTTTGGGTTCAGTCCCACTGCCTATCACCTTGGGCAAATGTCTTCTACTATAGTTTCAGGCTGACCAAAGCCTTGTGAGTGAATTTGGTAGATGGAAACTGAAAGAAGTCTGTCACACACACACGCACACACACATATATATATAGTCAATTCAAACATGAACAAGCAAGAAAAAACAACAACACGAAGACGTGGAATAAGTACAGTGTTATTGGACTCTCAGGAAAGGAAAGAAAAGAAAGAGGATTTCACATTTCGAGCAGAGCTCTTCATCCATCATCGTCTAACGTCCGTTTTCCATGCTGGCATGGGTTGGATGGTTTGACTGAGGTCTGGAAAGCCAGCAGCTGCACCAAACTCCAATCTGATCTGGCAATGTTTCTACAGCTGGATGCCCTTCCTAATGCCAACCACTCTGAGTGTGTAGTGGGTGCTTTTT
>NC_068990.1:54873331-54875961 GCF_001194135.2 Octopus bimaculoides | reverse complement strand
TTTTACATGCCAGCGACACAGGAGCCAGTCTGACGGACCTGGCATTAACCACATTCAGATAGTGCATTTTATGTGCCACCAGAATGGGAGCCAGTCAGGAGGCACTGGCATTGCTCACTTTCAGATGGTGCCTTTTATAGCAGCCAGCCAGGCAGCACTGGCCACAGCTACGATATTGGTTTTATTTGGCTCAACAGGTCTTCTCAAGCATATCATATCGCCTGACGCATCAAGGGTACTTTTAAATGGGCTGGATATGCAACACTGGCATCGGCCATAGCTGCAATCTCACTTTAGTTGCTGAGTCTTCTCAATCACAGCATCTCGGCCTCCTGTCATTGCCTCCATGAGGCCCAACGTTCAAAGGTCATGCTTCACCACCTCATCCCATGTCTTCCTGGTTCTACCTTTTCCACAGGTTCCTTACACAGTTAGGGTGTGGGACTTCCTCCCATAGCTGTTTTTATCCATATGTAACCATATGACCATACCAGCGCAGTTGTCTCTTGCACACCACATTTGATGCTTCCTATGTCCAACATTTCTCTCAGGGCGCAGACACTCTGTCGTGTATGCACACTGACATTACACATCCAGCGAATCATACTAGCTTCATTTCTTTCAAGCCTACGCATGTCCTCAGTAGTCATGGCCTATGTTTCACTGCCATGTAGCATGGCAGTTCGTACACATGCATCAAACAGTCTACCATTCATCCTGAGTGAGAGGCCCTTAATTGCCAGCAGAAGTAAGAGCTCCCTGAACTTTGCCTAGGTTATACGTATTTTAGCTGCTACACTCTTAGAGCATCCACCCCCACTACAGACTTGGTTGCCTAGGTAGCGGAAACTATCAACTACTTCTAGTTTTGCCCCCTGGCATGTGATGGAATCTGTTTTCTGTACATCTTCAGTGCTTATTGCCCCTGTGCATCTGCCACACAAAAACTATCCTCCCAGTTAACTTTCCTTTGATATTGCTGTACTTTTTATGTGTCCATAATTTACACTGGGTACATCTTATAGAGTTTCTACCCACACCTTTTCCACACATCAAGCAGGGCCACCTACCTAAAAGGGTTTGTGATTTTCCAGCCTTCCTACTTACTAAGGCCCTTCGATTCTAGACCTTCCTTCCACACTCTAAACCTTGTCATATATGTGTATATATGTGTGTATATATATACATTTACCAAATTTTATAGTATTAAGTATCCATCATGGCTGGTCTTACCAATCGGTTTCACACAAAAGTACAATGTAGTGTTGGGTAACAGTCTAATTATAATTATGCTCATCAAAGGCAGGTGATATGGAAAGGAATATGGCAACTGCTCTCTATTGTCAGAGGTGGATTAGTACAACCAATCAGCAAAAAATGGGCCAGGGGATTGGCTAGGAATTATGTCCCTTGGTTGGGTATGCCTGTGAAGCCAGCAAGAGTTATCTTTAAGTGGAGAAAGTATTATTAATGTGGTGTCCATGCAAGAATGGGGTATGTGGCATGTTTAGTCAAATGTATAATTTTTTCGGGGGTGTAGGTATATATAGGTGCATTCATTGGTTTAATTTCTTTCTGTAAAAGATAAAGCTGTGGGATTTATATTAGTGTGTGGTGTTTAATGTGTGTGTGTGTGTGTGTGTGGTGTCTGTGTATATGTGGGGGAACAATTTGCATGAGGGGGTGTGTTGGGGGTGGTGGGGGATAATTATATGCAGAATGTCTGCCTTATAGGGGTGTGCATGGTGTGTATCTTGGTCAAACTCTTTTTATTGAGCCCTATTCCCTTCCATATCAGCTACTTCTGATGAGCATAACTATATAATTGGATTGTTACCCAACACTCCATTGTATTTTTGTGTGAAACCGATTGGTAAGACCAGCCATGATGGATACTTAATACTATAAAATTCAGATAATATTTAGCCATTCTACTAACAGTTATACGAGTGCATTTTCTCTTTGACTTATGGTCTCTTAGACAACTCATGAATGTTATCTGAATATATATTCACACACACACACACACACACATATATATTCAGATAAGAGAAGAAATAGAGCTACAATTAACAATTAGGTGTTGATCATTGGTATTGAATGGTCATAGTTTAATTATAGTTAAAAAAATAACATTTACGGCTGTTTCAGCTTGTTATTTTTGAGGTAAACTTGCATTTATCAGAACTTTTTCCTTTTTCCTCCTGTCAATATACCTCTGATAAAGTTCAAATCATTCTGATGATGTTTGTTACATGGAATGAAATAAATGCAAGCTTACCTCAAAAATAACAAACTGAAACAGTTATAAATGTTATTTTAATTATAATTAAACTCTTTCTTTACTCTCTTTTACTTATTTCAGTCTTTTGACTGTGGCCATGCTCGAGCACCGCCTTTAGTCGAGCAAATCGACCCCAGGACTTATTCTTTGTAAGCCTAGTACTTATTCTATCGGTCTCTTTTGCCAAACCGCTAAGTTATGGGGACGTAAACACACCAGTATCGGTTGTCAAGCGATGTTGGGGGGACAAACACATACACACACATATATATACATATATACGACGGGCTTCTTCCAGTTTCCGTCTACCAAATCCACTCAGAAGGCTTTGGTTGGCCCGAGGCTA
>NC_068990.1:54862926-54873063 GCF_001194135.2 Octopus bimaculoides | reverse complement strand
GTTATGAAGGGTATTGGAGTCAACCAAACCCTAAAGATACAGGCAATACCGAATAAGTGCTGTATACCAACTAGTTATAATTCTAACTTTGCCATTGGTCTCTTTATCTTTTTCTTTCTTTATACATATATATATATATATATATATATATTATCATCGTTTAACATCTGCCTTCTGTGCATGGGTTGGACTGTTTGAAAGAAGCTGGCCAGGAAGGAGCCTGCAGACTTTTGAATAAGTACTAGGATTTAAAAACATCAATCCTGGGATCGATTTGTTCAACTAAAGTCCTTCAAGGCAGTGACCCAGTGTGGCTGCAGTCAAATGACTGAAACAAGTAAAAGATAAACAATGAAAAAATATGAGGCAGAAGGTCAATATTGAACTAGAAAAAAAAAACAGTTACTCAAAATTAAAACATTTTTCTTTCATAGAGATCAAAAAGGCAGACAAAAAAAGCATAAGTGAAAATGACTTACTAAAGATGGACCAACTTTGCATCTAAACTTGATGATTGTACTTCGGTTTTGCTTAGAGTTGGGACAAGGTGCACCATTTTTGTAATGAATAGTCACAGCTTGATCATTTGGATCAATGTATGGACCTTCAGAAACTGAACCAAGACTCTAATGAAAGGAAAAAGAAAACAAACATAAAATTTACATAGTTTATAAATATTTATTGTATAGCAGCACAATGTATAATAGAAACCTAAGATAACTGAAAGGTACAAGGAGCATTGCAGAACTTTTTAGATTTTTTCAGGATAGACTTAATAATTTCAAAGAAGTAAAAAATTATAAGATCATTCAAAGTAGGATCCCTTGACTCCAATGCACTTGAAGTGTCCCAGCCACTTTCTGAAGGGCCATATGGAAGTCCTTCAAATTGAAGGTGTCCAGTACCCTTATCACAGCCTCTTTCATCTTCAAAACAAATGCCCCTGAGGTTCTCCTTCAGCTCAGGGACAACCAAAAGTCACAGGGAGCAAGATTTGAACTGTAAAGAGGGTGAGCAATTGTTTTGATACCCATCTCTGTCACGTACTTGGTTACCAGGATGCTTGTCACTGAGTACCAGGGGAATGAATTTTGTACAAACTTTGTGTATGTTCAGATCTTCATGAAAAATTCTATGTACAATTGCCATGCAAACTCCAAACTGTACGTGTATCATCTTTATAGGCACACAATGGTCTTCATTCAGAAAATTGCAGATTTTCTCAACCAGCTCTGATGTTCTCACATTTCCTCTCTCTCATCATCTCTCACCTCTTCTCTGCCATCCTTGAACCTCTTGTTAAATAAAAAGTTAATCCATAAGCAGTATGGGGTGTTTCTTAAGTTTCTGTAGTGTTTTTACCCAATTTATCATGAACCTCTATTGTATATTCTTTTGTTTCAGTCATTTGATTGCAGCCATGCTGGAGCACTGCCTTTAGTCAAACAAAGTGGCCCCAGGACTTATTCTAGGTAAGCCTAGTACTTATTCTATCGGTAGCTTTTGCCAAACTGCTAAGTTACAGGGACATGAACATACCAACACTGGTTGTCAAGCAACAGTGTGGGGACAGACATAGACACACAAACATGCACACACACACATATATATATATATACATGACAAGCTTCTTCCAGTTTCTGTCTACTGAATCCACTCACAAAGCTTTGGTTGGCCCAAAGCTATAGTAAAAGACATTTGCCCGAGGTACCACGCAGTGGGACTGAACCTGGAACTATGTGGTTGGTAAGCAAGTTACTTACCACACAGCCACTCCTGCACCTATATAGCAAGCTTCCAAACATACTGACTACATTCTGCAAACTAGTCAACTGTGAGAAGCAGTGTTTAGCAGGGTGTGTTCAAAGTGCTGTTATGGCCATATCAAAAGTTGGCCGATTAGCTTATAAGATGTATAGTAATTATATACTGATGTTGATTCATTCAACTAAAAAATTCTTCAAGGCATATGCAAGCTTGGTGGTAGTCAAATGACAAATGAGTAAAAGATAAAGGATAAAGGGACAGTTATAACAGTCTTTACTGAAAAAAGTCTCAAAACTTCTAGAATGCACCATGTTGTTAAATAGGAGTTCAGTCATGTGATTATTCCATTATACTAAGAGACTAAATATCTATTTGGAGATGTTTCAAACTTATGTAATTGCATTCACTGCCTCAAGCACCAATTTTGGCTGTTTGGTTAAAAAGCTCACTTTTCATCCATATGGTTTCAAGATGGTTGTCTCATATCAAGTAATGACTTTATATTTTCAAGCAAATTTCCAAGATTTTACCCATCACGTGCGAAGGTGCATGGCTCATTGGCTAGAACTTTGGCTCAAAATCATCATGAGGTAGTGAATTTGATTCCTGGACCAGGCTGTGCATTGTATTCTTGAGCAAGACACTTTATTTCACATTGTTCCAGTTCACTCAGCTATAGAAATGAGTTGCAACATCACTGGTGCCAAGCTATATCAGCCTTTACCTTTCCCTTGGATAACATCAGTGGCATAAAAAGGGGAGGCTGGTATGCATGGGTGACTGATGGTCTCCCATAAACAATCTTGCCCTGACTTCTGCCTTGGAGGGTAACTATCTAGGTACAATTCCATGATAATTTATAACTCAAAGGGATCTTTACCCTTTATCCATCATACTTGTACAACTTTGTTTTTTTGTCTTTCTTAAAGTTTACTTACCCGGGATAACCATAAGTAAAGCAAAAAAACAGTCTTTGGAGCAGGCAACAGTATTTCTAGTCTTGAAGTAGATTTAAAAACTTTTTCCTCTCCTACAATGATCTGAAGCTTACCAATAACAACTATGCTGCATACTCTTTGCTTAGGTTTCTTCTCCATTCACTATCTGTTCAATGATTTTTATTTATTATATGAAAGTAATCATTACAGGTATGATTTTAATTCAGTGAAAATTGTTTTGATTCACTCCATAGAGTATACTATCCACAGCTTGATTGTGTGTCTTCATATAGAAGGCATCCTTTGAGAAATTTTTCTTTGAAAAACAGCTCGTAGCCCATTCTTCCTTAAGAACATACAACTGTCATTTTCTCTGTAAATGTTCTGACTTTCATGATTCCTGCCTTCAGAAGCACAAACCAAAGTATGTTAACTTCCACTTGGCTGTGTGTTCTTCAAGCAGAGGGTGTCTCTGGAAAATTTACTATAAACCATGACCTCTTGTTAAAAATAACAGCTAACTACTTTTAAACAACATTTTAATGAAGAAAAATGAAAAAAAAAAAAAAAAAAAAAAAAAAAAAAAAAACATTTGTTAATATAGTTCAGGGTACACTATCAGAAAACAAAGTTGGGATAGTCAGAGCTGGAGTGTTGCTCATCATAGGTTGATTTCATCAGGATGACATAGAACAAACAAAATCAATATACTTACCACACCATTTTCACCAACATTGGTCTCACAAACAGAAGCAAGAGGGGGACAGAAAGACCCAAAGATGGGATTTAAGGGTCGGCAAATATTTATGTAGTATGAAGCACCAGGATCTTCCGATGGTGCCAAGCCTTCAGCAACATGATGTCCGGACATCTGTACCAGTGGAGATAAATCAAACATCTGGTCACCTTTTATCACTGTACAACGAACCTACACAAAAGAGAGAAAGAACATTAAGACTGGACTTTAAAAACGAAAAATAATAATAACAATAATATATAAATAAATAAATATATAAATTGGTGCCATATAAAAGGCACTCATGCCAGTGTCACTTAGCAAGCACCCCTGCCACTATCACATAGCAGGTACATATGCTGGTGTCATGTAGAAAGCAACCATGCTGGTGCCACACAAAGAGTATACTGGTGCCACATATAAAGCATCCATGTAGGTGTCACATAAAAAACACTGGTGCCATGTAGAAAGCACCCAGTATTCTCTGTAAAGTGGTTGACATAGAAACCATACCAGAACAGACAATTAGAGCCTGGTGAAGCTCTCTGGTCTGTCATTTACTGTCAAACCGTCCAACCCATGGAAACAGATGTTAAATGATGACAATAAAAGTAAGTGTAGGCAAAGGCATAGCATTGTGGGTAACAAGTTTGTTTCACCATCACATGGTTTTGGGTTCAGTGGCACCACATTGTGGGCCCATGTCTGCTACTATAACCTTGGGCCAACCAATGCATTATGGGTGAAATTAGTGGATCGAAACTGTGGTTTGACAAAGAGATTAATAAAATAAGTACCCAAGTTAAGAAATAAACACTATAGGTACAGACATGGCTATTTGGTTAAACTTGCATCCTAACCATGTGGTCTCAGGTTTAATCTCACTGTCACACTATATGGGCAAGTGTCTTCTACTATTACCTTTGGCTGACTATGACCTTATGAGAGAATCTGATAGAGGGAAACTGGAAGCAGCCCATTGTATATATATATATATACACATGTGTGTGTGTGTGTGTGTGTGTGTGTGTGTGTGTGTGTGTGTGTGTGTGTGTGTGTGTGTGTGTGCCCTCTTATTTTGATGTAATGTTATGATTGTAAATGAGCATCACCATCATACAGGTGATGATGTTCATTTTCAGTCATCATCAGCATTTAGCATCTGCTTTCCAAGCTGGCATAGGTTAGATGGTTTGACTGAAACTGGCAAGTTGGAGAGCTGCACCAAGTTCCAGTCTGGTTTACCATGGTCTTTACAGCTGGATGCCCTTCCAAACACCAACCACTCCAAGGGTGTAATGGGTGTTTTTAATATACCCCTGGGGTAAGTGCTTTTAAGTACCACTGGCACAGGTATCATTTATGTAGTACCGGTATCGGCCATGGCTATGATTTCACTTGGCTTGACGAGTCTTCTCAAGCACAACATATCTTCTGTAAAAAACATATCTGGCCACAGGGAAATATTATTTTGCTTGGAAACAGATGAGGGTTAGCAACAGGAAGAGTATCTAGCCATAGGAAATCTACCTTAACAAATTTCGTCTGGCTCATGTAAGCATGGAAAAAGGAGATGCTAAATGATGATGTAGTTGATCAACTAAAATCCTAAAAAGTGATGCCTCACTAGGAGTTGCATTCTCTCCCTAAAAACCCAAGCCGAACCATATTTTGCTCTGGGTGAGTTGGCATGTATCACGACGGTCCAATAATAATGGGATGAAACTGAAGGTATATCTTGAGTACTGGATTTGTGAACTCCCTAATCAATGGTCCATAAATATTTCCTTTCTGTGTTTTTCTAAACTCATTGGTATCCAGATGGCAGCTCATTTCCACAACAGTGCAAATTTTCTTCTTGTGGTCCTACAAAACAATATCTGGCTGATTGTGTTTTAACAGACCTGGTTATTAAGTATTATTGCAAAAAAAAAAAAAAGATAGGGTGCATATATGGCTGTGTGGTAAGAAGCTTGCTTCCCAACTATATGGTCCTGGGTTCAGTCCCACTGCGTGGTACCTTGAGCAAGTGTCTTCTACTATAGCAATGGGCTGACCAAAGTCTTGTGAGTGGATTTGGTAGACAAAAACAGAAAGAAGCCTGTTGTGTGTATGTGTGTATATATATATACACATATGTATGCATTTATGTGCGCGTCTGTGTTTGTCTCCACCACCATCGCTTGACAACTGATGTTGGTGTGTCTATGCCCCTGTAACTTAACAGTTCAGCAAAAGAGACCAATAGAATAAGTACTAGGCTTACAAAGAGTAAGTCCTGGGGTTGATTTCTTTGACTAAAAGGCGATGCTCCAGCATGGCTGTAGTCAAATGACTGAAACAAGTGAAAGTATGAAAGAAAAATTAATTACCTGTTTTTCACAAACTAAATCGGTATGCCAGGAAAAATAGTAAGTGCAATTTTTAGATTCAGCTAGATACACAGGGGCACCTATTCCTTTTGAGGGGTTGCACACAAAGTTGATGATTGTGTTCCGTTCAAACTTGCCTCCATGACATTTATCACCACCAGAGTAGTTCAGGAAAATGACGCCTTCTTTGAATTGAAGGTTGCTGTTAGCATTTCCACAATTAAAAGATCTATTGGCATACGTGTTGGTCTGGCAGGAGCCTTCATTAAGGAGAAAAAAAGGGAGAAGAATGTAAGAGAATATAAAATTTAACAAGACAATGAGGACATACATAGGGAAGTTGTTGTTTTAGCCAGTGGTGGTGTTAACTCCCCCACCACTCCAGATAAGACCTATTTGTGCAAAACTACAAGATGAAAGACATTTCTACCATGGCCATCCCCTTTTTGTTTATCATATTATCCAGTGTATTCTCGTTTGCTTAAGGCAATAAATTGTGATTTGAGAGAGATTTTGCTACCTATTTCTAGTAGATCACGTGACCACCTAAAAGCTTCCTTGTTGGCTCATGTCTAGAGAAGTAGTATAGCAGAGTAGATAGAAGATTGTGTAGTTACAGCTGTAGGCGTTTAGTTCCAGGCAACTTTGAGTGAGAAGACCCATTATTAATAAGACACTTTAATTGGTATGGCAGAGACATCCCTTGTTGATACAGCAGGAAAGATATCCCTAGTTGTTACAGTAGAGGTACCCTCATTGATACAGTAGAGAAACACATGTTGGCATTGAAGAGGCACCATTATTTACACCATCATTTACGTAGTAGAAATACTTTCTGTGGTACATGTAAAGGCACCCTCACTGATTGTATGTTAAGAGGAGGAAAATTAATCCAAATATGGCAAAAGAAATGAAATAAAATAAAATGAAATAAAATAAAATAAAAAAATCAAACTTACTGGATTCTTTTGAACATTGGCTATTTGCCACTGCACCACAAATGTTCAGTTGGAATGAATGTTCTTTTTGATCACTTATGGTGTATCCCTTAGATTTCTTCAGTTGAGATAGGTCAAAGGTAACTCCTAAAATAAAAAAAAACAAATGTGAATAAATGAAATAACAACAGTCTGAAAACAATGATTAAAAAAACTGAAGCAACCAAATCTATTCTAACAAGCAGCATTGATATGATTGGAGTTCCTCGAAACTGGTGAGGAATATCCACTCATTAATAGATAATATAGGATGAATTTTATCAGATATAGTCTCTCTCTCTCATATGTACACACACATACCAGATTCTGGATTTAGTAGCATGGCAAATAGAAATTGCTCAAAAGTTTAGCTCCAGATTAATATAACCAGTTGATTAAGCACATTCTAGCAATGACTATCCCATTTTCCATTGTACAGATATAGTACCTAGGTGTTTTTATTTTTTTTTTTAAACCAGCAGGTTATGGGTTGAAGTGGATTTGGTTGCTACTTTTAACAGATCAAATCTCTACACTCACATGAAGATTTTAATACTGCAATCTGGTAAACAACTTGTTGATTTTTAGATTGTTGCCATTGTTTATAACACAAAACACTTGAAGACAAAGTGCAAGACTCTAGATAGAAGCTCCACATGTTAGAAGTATCAACCAATTATCCCTCAAAATACACAACCATCATTACAAAAAAAAAAAAAAAAAAAAAAAAAAAAAAAAATAAAATAAAAAGAGAGAACAAACTTTTTCCTATGGTTTAGCCATCTTTTTTCTCAGAAACATGGCAAAGTTGAAACTGACTCAGTATCAAACAGACAAATGTCTCTTTTCAGTTCAATTGCAAGGTTTTTTAAATAGTGTTTTCTATCCTCAATCAATACCCATCTAGTTCCCACAAAACTGCCAGCATAGATTCGGGTCTGAGCACTACAGCTTCACCACTTTTGTTCCTCTCAATATTCATTACAGCTGGATTTAACCAGAACCACCAATCACCAGTCAGTTACTATGGGATTAAACTTAATGAAAGCTTTTGACATGATTACCAATCACATTTTGTTGGAAGAGATTCAAAATAGCACTCTTTCACAAGGTATTATAAGATGATCAGCAATGTATTCGAAAAGTAGATTAGCAGAAACTAAGCCCCAAAGCAGAAATCTAAGAGCAGAATTGGGAGACATAGAATTCCCAAGGGAAGCAGTATATCTCACCCATTTTTTAATTGTTATGGCTCCAAAGTAGTGATAACTAGCAATGAGCAGCTCAAACTCACAAATCATGCAAACAATTTCAATTTTTGGTTCAGACCCTGCTGCACATTTGGCCACCACTAAACTCAATAAATACATGCCCAACAAAATTGGTTAAGCAAGCAGAGGAGCAAAACACTCAGCACCTTAACTGACTGTGACTTTCTTCCTTCTCAAACTACCCAGTCCCAAATCCAAGTTTCTGGCCATATACTTTTTGTAGAGCAAATACCCAAGCTACAAGAAATTCTTAGCATTCAGATTATTCAGTTAAATGTAATGCTATTTTATTCACATTGTTTTAAACTGTTCACGTATTATGTTGTTATCTTCAAGATTTCAATGACATGATTGTTTATTTTTATAATGACACTGTAGGGTAGGTGTAAGAGGTTGGATCTGACTGGTGTGAACATAGAACAACTAGAATTTTCAGGTTTGATATGGCTGGTTGAAATGCTAAAGGGTTAATGGAGTCCACTCTGTTGAAAGCATTCAGGTTAAGTCTCTGGTTTGAAGATACTGTCCTCCCTCCTACATACTTAAAAGCCTTGAGCAAGCGATCTTCAATTTTTACTTGTTTCAGTCATTAGACTATGGTTATGCAAGGGTACCACCTTGAAGAATTTTTAGTCGAACAAATCAACCCCAATACCTTTTTCTTCTTTTGTTTTTAAGCCAGGTACTTATTCTTTCAGTCTCTTTGATTAAACCACTAAGTTAGAGACATAAACACACCAACACTGGTTGTCAAACAGTAGCAGGGGACACAAAGTCACAACGCACACTTGATGGACTTCTTTCAATTTCTGTCTATGAAATCCACTCACAAGGCTTTGGCCAGAGTGAGGTTATAGCGGAAGACACTTACCCAAGGTGCCATGCAGTGGGACTGCATCTGAAACCATGTGGTTGGGAAGTAAGTTTCTTACCACAGAGTCATGCCTGCATGTAAAATAAAGCTAAAAGTAAAAACTAAACATAATGCTAAAAATTTATGCTGATTGTTGAGATTTTGACTGGAGCCTAGAAAAGATGCTAAATACCTTTGATATGCATATTCTCTTACTGTTTCTGCCTAACTGAAAGGTTCTATGAAGTCATTCAAATAATGAGAAATAGCAACCAAATATTTCTCATATCACATTTTCTTTTAAAGAAGTGCATATAAGACAATGATGTAGTTCTAGCCATATTAAACAAGAAAAGAAACAAAAGATCGTGGCAAGAATACCTTTGACCACAAGGGTCTAAAAAAATACAACTCACTACCTACGTGTATTAAGTAAAAATAATTTACCTGTAGACTCATCAGTTACACGACAGGTGTTATTATGAGAGGCTTTCTGACTCAAAGGACAAGCCTCTCGTGTAGCCCACAAAAAGTGATGTTCACATTTACTTTCTATATAGTAATACTCTTTGGGGCTGGAATCCTGAATTCAGAAAGAAAGGAAAATATTAATGGCATTTCAAAACTGTAAATATTCTTTTATCCTTTTACTGGTTTCAGTGATTGGGTGACAACCAAGCTGAGGCACCATTTTCAAAAGTATTTCATTAATCATTTAGACCAGACCAGCACTTATTTCAGTCTGACTGAATGAATAAATTACATGTTTAAAAAGTCACCATACAACACTGAAAGCATATGGCCCAGTAGTTAGAGCATCAAGCTGACAATCATGAGGTTGTGAGTTTGATTCCTTGACCAGGTTGTGTGTTGTGCTCTTGGGCAAGACACTTTATTTCATGTTGCTCCAGTTCACTCAGCAACATCACAGGTGCCGCCTTTCCCTTGGATAGCATCTGTGGTGTGGAGAGGGGAGGCTGGAATGCATGGGTGACTGCTGGTCTTCTATAAACAACCTTGCCTGGACTTGTGTCTCGGAGGGTAACTTTCTGGGTGCAATCCCATGGCTATTTACGACTGAAGGGGATCCTTCATATATATATATATATATATATATATATATATATATTAGGTGCAGGAGTGGCTGTGTGGCAAGAAGCTTGCTTACCAACCACATGGTTCTGGGCTGATCAAAGTTTTGAGTGGACTTGGTAGATGGAAAC
>NC_068990.1:54858996-54862896 GCF_001194135.2 Octopus bimaculoides | reverse complement strand
TGTGTGTGTGTGTGTGTGTGTGTGTGTGTGTGTGTGTGTGTGTATTATGTGTGCATATATGTTTGTGTGTCTGTGTTTGTCCCCCCCAACATCACTTAACTGATGCTGGTGCCTTTATGTCCCCATAACTTAGTAATTCAGCAAAAGAGACTGATAGAATAAGTACTAAGTTTTCAAAGAATAAGTTCTGGGGTTGATTTGCTCGACTAAAGGCAGTGCTCCAGCATGGCTGCAGTCAAATGACTGAAAAGAGAGAGAGAGAGAGAGAGAGAGAGAGAGAGCACAGCATGGGCATCCATTGGTCTTGAGAGACAATAGATCTGTACCTGGAGAATTTGTGTTAGCTGCTGATGTTGCTGCAGCAGCTGTACAGGCCCACATGGGAGTGAGTCTTGCATGCAGCAACTGCATTTGAAGAACCTTATTATCATTATTATTTTACATCCGCTTTCCATATTGGTGAGAGCTGGGTGGTTTGGCAAGATCCAACAGGCCTGAGGACATCTTACTCCAATATTTTCCTTTTGGCATGGTTTCTATGACTGGATGCTCTTCCAAATACCAATCATTTATACTGTGCAATGGTTGTAGTTTTTTTTTGGAGGGGGGGTTGTAGCACTAGCATTATAGAGGTCACCTCTTTCACTATTGTTCTCCTTATCTTATATTCCTCTCTAATCCTTTTCTTTCCCTTCCAATTGGATAAACTATGTATCTATTGCAAGACATCTATTTATGTCCCTCTACACCATTAATCTCCCAACTGGCACAAAACAACCGCTTCCACCCACCTGCCTCAATATTTCTCCCCATTTTCAATTGAGAAAGTCTTTGCCTTTTCTTTTTTGTTTTGCAAAGTACTTGGTAATCCTGTCAGTGCCGGTGTCAAGCAAAAAGTACCCAATACACTCTACAAAGTAGTTGGCATTAGGAAGGACATCCAGTTGTAGAAACTACGCCAAGACAATGGAGCTTGGTATCGCTCCCAGCCTGGCCAGCTCCAGCCAAACCATTCAACCCATGCCAGCATGGAAAACGGATGTTAAATGATGATGATATATATTATATGGTTTGCTGCCACACAGTTTCCACCAACCAATTTCTATGTTGACCCTCTTCACGTTCTGTCTACCCAACTTCACAAAGACTAGGTTTAACCAGAAGCTACAAAAAACATACCTAATACATCAGACATAGTTACTGAACCCAAAATCATGTGGTTAAAAAATGAACTTAACAACATGGCTAAATCTGTGTTTCTTCTAGATAATGGATTAATAATCTCTGTTGTTCTCTCCATCTGCCAGTTTTGCTTTCACTTCTCATTTATCACTAGTGCATTCTCCCTCCTAAGAGTGACTGCTAATTCTAACTACTGGGTCACTAGTAGATTTCACTGTGATGAAATCATTCAGACCAATCAATAGGTTGTGGTTTATATTTAAGTTTTTCTCTGACTGATCTAAGAGGACTTGTAAAAACATCATAGGTGTTGTCCTCTTCCTCTGGTTAAGCTATAAAAATGAAAATAGCAAAAAATCAGTTACATGCATGGTGTGGCTTGGGCCTTCATCCTGATGAAGAATGCTGTATTGCTGAATATGTCCTGGACATTTTAACCCTTTGACATTCAAATTACTCTGTCAAATACATTGCTTATTTATTCACATTGTTTTGAATTAATTATGCATTATCTTGTAGCTTTGAGATTTCAACGATGTGATTGTTTATTTTTAGAATAACATTGCAATTGAGAGGCTAGATATAGCTGGTTTGAACATAGAACAGGGAGAATATTTGGGCCAGATATTTGCAGTTTTAATGCTAAAGGGTTAAAACATGTAGAGCCTATCACTTTTCAGATACATTAAAAGAAATTATCTCTTTGTACACAAATGGTACTTTTATAGACTCAAGTAGGATGAAAGGTAAAGTAGATCTTGGTGAAATTTGAAATTAGAGCTCAGAAGGCAAAAACAAATACTGCATCGTATCCAACAGCCTAAAGGTTGTCATGTCACCAACAAATAATTGTGTGTGTATGTGTTTGCATGGGTATGCACAGATGTGTGACAACCACTACATATGTGAAGAGTATGGTTTATTGCTGCTGCAAACTCCTGCCAATAGAGTTCCTGCCACTATATGTTCAATTGCTCTCAAACAACCAAAACACTACTTCAACACCATTCTAAGAACATTATTTCTTGACATTCATCTCAAAATATAAAGAGTAAGTACAGATGCGTAACTAATAACAGCAGCAGCATCAATAACCTCATCAACTCCAAATGCTATGTATGGATGTATATATCACTAATGATCAGAAGAGAAAACGACTACTATAATATCCAACTGAAGCTATTATTCCCACCTGAAATCATAGGTAGCCTTGTTAACCCACAAATAAATAAATATACACAGTGTGTCTTCTTTTTGTTTCAGACAAAATAAATTCAGATTTATAAATTAGATAATGGCTTTAGACCGAAATACAATCATAACCCACCACAAAGGAGGTGAAGATAATGCAGCTTTAGCTAAAAAGCTTAAAATTAACTGAACAATAGTCTGGAAAATTGTCAAGAAATTTCAAGAGACTGGTTCCACCACTGATCAACCTGGACATAATCAAAAACGGAGAGTGTGGATACCTGAGATTATCAAAAGTATGAGAGAAAACATATGGTGAAATCCTTGTCGTTCTGTCAGAAAACTGGCAACCACAGCAAAAATAAGCTGAAGATCAATGTACTGTGTGATGAAGGAGGATCTAAGGACCTACTTCTACAAGATGATATGCCTTCATAAGCTCACTCAAGTTTATAAGACCATGAGACTAGAGCGAAATCATCTTATCCTGCGTTGGATTGCTGAAGGGATGCTGCCCAACCTGGTGTTCATTGATGAAAAGAAATTTGATATCAAACAGACAGTAAACCACCAGAATGACTGACTCTGGAACGTATCTGGCTCCATCGAGGGTAGACTCATAAATCAACATCAAAATCCACAGTCCATTATCGTTTGGGTGGCTGTGGCAGTCACAGGAAGATCTCATCTTGTTTTTGTGCCCCCGGGTGTTAAAATTAACACCCAGCAATACATTAGTGATGCTTTGGAAGCTGAACTGCTTCCAAGGGTGAATGAGAACTTCCAAGGTACACCTTGGAGCCTCCAACACAGACAACACTGGATTCAGAAAAACATTGTCGTTCATATGTCGTAGGAGAGAAATGTGTCCTCATGGATGATGGCTCACTTGCACTAAATGAGGCTGCAAAGAGAGAGGCTTGGAGATGCAACTATGAAAGATTGCTCAAGAAAGAGTATGAATGGGAGAAAGAGAGTCTGCCGAATGTCGACCCAACAGAGGGACCAGCTATCTTAATTGACAGTACCTTGGTAGATAAAGTGATCAAGAGTATGAAGACAGGGAAAGCCCCCAGCCCATCAGGAATCACTGCAGAGATGCTCAAAATATCTGGCAGTGTTGGCTATGGCCTAATCACCTGTATAATTAACCAGGTGATACACGAAAGAGTCATACCCAATGACTGGTGTAGCAGCACCATAGTCAACTGCTACAAAGTTAAAGGTGACGCTTTAGATACAAATAATTACAGAGGTATCAAGTTCTTGGATCAGGTAATGAAAGTCACGGAGAGGGTCATAGGCCAACTAATTAGGGAGAGAGTCAGTTTAGATGAGATACAGCCTGGGTTTGTGCCAGGGAAAAGCACCACTGATGCTATATTTCTGGTTAGACAGCTGCAGGAGAAATACCAGGCCAAAAATAAACCTCTGTACATATATATATATATATATATATATGTAACAATTAGAAAATGGAGGATAATATGCTGAACCCAACTACTTGCAGACGGTGTATCCCGTTGA
>NC_068990.1:54856935-54857853 GCF_001194135.2 Octopus bimaculoides | reverse complement strand
GATTAGTCCTTCACCATGGGTTAGCAACCATTATCTCGGCCTATGCCCCTCAGCCCGGGCAACCCGACGGACAGAAAGACCAATTTTATGACACCCTCCTGCAGACTACCTCATCGACGAATGACAGGGACCTTCTCTTTGTGGCTGGTGACTTCAATGGTCATGTTGGACAACATTCAGGACCTTCTATGGCATACATGGAGGCTATGGTTTTGGTTCCCGCAATGAGGAGGGAACCAGGCTGCTGGAGTTCTGTGATGCAAATGACCTTATGGTCTGCAATACTAACTTCAAGAAACCTGCCAGTCACCTAATCACCTACTGTTCTGGCAAGCACACTAGCCAAATTGACTACATCCTCGCTACGAAAAGGGAAAGATGGCTGCTTAGAAATGCCAAAACATTCCCAGGCGAAGAATGTATCCCACAACATGGACTAGTAGTTAGTGACTTCGGGATCAGGGCTAAATAGCTGCCCAGAAGACAACCAGCTTGGAGGAGAAGGGTCTGGAAGCTCAAAGATCCTGCGAATGGACAGAGATTTAGAGACTTATTACATGAAGCCTTCGACGAAATAGAGGGGGGTGTAGCTTCACACAATGTAGAGGACAACTGGACGTTTCTACGGGACAACTTGCTGAGGGCCACCGACCAGATCTGTGGTTAGTGCAAGGTCCCTTCTCGACCAAAAATAACGTGGTGGTGGAACAATGTTGTTGACAGGGCTATTAGAAAAAAGAAACAGGCTTGGAAAGACTGGAAAAATGGTGGTAGCAGGGAACTGTATTAGACGGCCAGAAGGGAAGCTAGGCGACAGGTTTATTTAGCCAGAGGGGAAGCAGATAGGAAAAAGTTTGTCAATGTTCAATGCCGTGAGGACCAAAGACTTGAGGTATTTCGTGTTGCAAGACAGTGTGT
>NC_068990.1:54827541-54856835 GCF_001194135.2 Octopus bimaculoides | reverse complement strand
ATATATATATATATATATATATATATATATATATATATTCTTTGTGGGCTAACAAGGCAAACAACAGTTTCATGTTAGGGGACTTTCACAATTGTTTGAATATGTCACATGGAAGTGTTGGTACTTGTCTCTATTTCAGATGGAAATCACATAAAATCATCGGTGGCCTTGTTGACCCACATATAAAGAATATTTATCCACCAACACAGTGTTGAGGACTCATTTTCCCTGTTCAACATTAGTATGCATGTGTGTATGTAACTACAGATGACAACAGGCCTATCAGTCCATGATGGAGCTTCTACATGATTGTTCATGATCATTTAATGCCTATTTTTCCGTGCTTGCATGGGTCAAATGGAATTTGCTGAGACAAATTTTTCCTGTTACCCATCCTTGCCTGTTTCCAAGCAATGTAATATTTGCCACGACCAGGCAGATTTTCCACAGAAGATTGGAAACAATCAACACCACTTGTATGACAGTGATGCATGTTTATAGTCATCACATGATGTCAAGACATGAGGACAAGCAGACACAGACACACAGTGTGTGTCTGTGTGTGTGCACAGGATGGGCTTATTTCAGTTTCCATTTACCAAATCCACTGACAGGGCTCTGGTTGGTCTGAGACTGCAGCAAGACACTTGCCTTCAGTGTCATACAATGGGGCTGCACCCAAGATAACATGCTAGGGAAGTAAGCCTCTCCATGACACAGCCACACACACACAAACACAAGCTAAAACTAGCAGCCAAATCTCCCTTAAATTACACTGTCTTGTAAAGGCAAAACAGAAGAGAAAACGTAGTCCTAGCTATGCAATGACCAACAGATGGATGGCATGATGGGTATGACTAGAATGTCTATTTTTTGTAAGAACATTTGGCTGTCCAGTCACAATAGAAGTTAAATGACCTTCAAATCACATCTTACCATCATAGAAAAGAAAATAATCCAAAATATATTGAAAGATATCGTTTCTGATCTACAAAATGACAGGCTGATTACAGCTGGAATACCTTAATCAAAGGTCTGCTCAATCAAAACTAACCTGGAACAAATTAACAACAAGAGAGCAATTACATAATCGCTCAGCTTGGTAGAAATAGCAGCTAAATCTTCCTTAAATCATACCTCATTGTCTTAAAAAAAAAATAAAGCACAATGTAGACTTAAATGTTAGAAAAAAATGGGATCATAATGGCCAGAACATCATGGATCATAACAGGTGTGTGTAACGCAAGGTTGCAACTAAACAACAACCAACATAAAAGAAAACCAGCAAAGAAAATGAAATCCCCTAAAGACACTTACCACAGCAGATAAATCACACTGAAATGTAATATAAGTTGAAGAATTCTTCCCTTCTCTACAAGGTTCTCCATTCTTATACACCAACTGTGGGTAAGCACCAAAAAGTTCAAGAGGATTGGAACCAAGTTCTCCAATACTGTGATATCTGTAAAAATAGGAAGATAAAAAAATCTGTTTAGTAATTCATAAGAAAAAAATTAATTAATTCAATTGCACTGGATATCATCATCATAATCATCATTTAACATCCACTGTCTATGCTGGCATGGATTGGACAGTGTGACCAGAGCTGGCAAGTTGTGGGGCTGCACTAGACTCTGATCTGATTTGACATGGTTTCTACAGCTGGATTACCTTTCTAATGCCAACCACTTTACAGAGTATGATGGATGCTTGTATGTGACACTGCATAAGTGTTTTTATGTGATGCTACACAGTTGCTGTTATGTGACACCACATGAGTGCTTTTACATGACGGCGCATGGGTGCTTTTACATGACGGCGCATGGGTGTATTTATGTGTCACCACGAGTGTTTTTACACAACTGCTTTTACATTGCACTGCATGGGCATTTTTACATGGCACTTCCACAAGTGCTTCACACCACCAGAGGATCAGTCTGAACATTTTTGCTGCTGAGTATGGATCTCTTTTACTCTTTTACTCAAGGAATATCATTTTTTGAACTTATATTTTATCTTCAGAGATCAAACACTTGAAAAACATTATAGAATTATATAGTTTTAAATAATGATTTTATTCTTTTTCCTTTTTAAAAAAAATGAAATGTCAAACTCATAATGTAAAATAGTTGTTCCCAAACTTTTTCAGGCTGCCGCCCCTGGATTCCCAGGTTATATTCCAAGCACACACCCTGAATCACTATCACAAACATAGACCACTTTCTACAGCAAATTCAAAACAACTGTATTTCAGAAATAAAATTTAACCTAATTAACTCATTTTGGCAGTGGGACTTATATCCATTGCCACCTTTTGGCCACCCCATTATTGCCACACTTTTCTTCAATGCCCCTCACCCATCTTTCCATTGCCCTCAAGGGAGCAGTATCACCCACCTTGGGAACCACTGATGTAAAGAGTATGAACAAATAGTACAGAACACGTTTTCCAATGTTGTAATGAATCTGACCTCAACTCCAACCCTATATAATAATAAGGGTGTCAAATTTTGGTAGAAGGCCAGCGGTTTTGGGAGAGAGGGTAAGTCGATTACACAAACTCCAGTGCTCAACTGGTACTTATATCGAACTGAAAGGATGAAAGGAAAAATTAACCTCAGTGGAAGTTGAATTTAGAACGTAAAGACAGACAAAATGCCACTAAGCATTTTGTCCAACATGCTAACAATTCTGCCAGCTTGCTGCTCTTATCATAATAATAATAATAATAATAATAATAATAATAATCCTTTCTACTAAAGGAACAAAGCCTAAAATTTGGGGGGAGGGGCGTAGTTGATTATATTGACCGACATGTTTCATTGGTACTTAATTTATTGACTCCAAAAGGATGAAAGACAAAATTGACCTTGGCAGAATTTGAACTCAGAACATAAAGACAGGCAAAATTCTCCTAAGCATTTTGCCCAGCATGCTAACAATTCTGCCAGCTCACTGCCTTTATTACAATAATAATAACTACAACAACAATGGTGGCTCTCATTGTTTCTGATCTTACTGATTGGAAGTGTTATCATGTACATGTTTTGTCTTGGTATAAAAGATAGGCTACAACAAATATTCTGATCAATACCCAAGAGATTTGTTTGACCTCAACCAGTTGAGCATATTCCTTAGTGGCTGATGATATGTGCATCTCTGATCACGAGTAGAAGTAGTGGGGGAGTATCATAGCCATGTGTTGAGAGGAATTCTTTAGGGTTGAATAATTCACCTTTGGAAACAGGTGTTTTGTTCATCATACTTATACAAACTTTGGGATGGGCTACCCAACCTGAAGAAAATTCTAATTGGGCCCAACCTACAAGTACTGTTTATCTTAATATGAGATCACCATACTGTGCACTTATGGTTGTGATGCATGTGCATGGTGTACCCTTTGTCTATTTGTACCCCAGTGTCACTTTGATAACATGCATTGTTCTTTCACTCAATAATAATAACAATTGGTGCATTGGGAACTCTAAGCAAAGATATGGACAAATGGCTGAAGAAGATTGGAATAGAATGTCCTGTAGAACTTCTACAGAAAGTTTGCCTCTTAGGGACAGGAAAGATTATCAGGAGGGTACTAAGCACTTGAAAGACTATTGAAAGCTTGTGGATACCTAAGTTTACAAGTAGTAACCCGTTACTCTCATAAATCCTGCCAGGAATAAGACTAAACCTGAGTCAAATCAAAAATAATAATAATTATTTCTTACTCTAGGCACAAGGCTTTGAAAATTTTGGAGGAAGATGCTTAGATGATTATATCAACCCCAGTGCATAATTGGAACTTATCTCATCAACCCTGAAATGGTGAAGGTCTGAAAGATACTGGAACCAAGATTTGCATAAAAAGTGTAATCCTATATTCTGCAAGAATCCTAACATTTGAGGAGCTGTATTGTCACCAAACCTCATGATAACATTTCTGTCAATTAAATTAGCATGTAATATCTTTCGAATAATGATGAGGATGATGATGACACAATACCAGGCAGTGGCTCTCATGGCTTCTGATCTGAACTAATTGGAAGTGTTAACATGAACATACTTTGTCTTGATGGGTGTAAAAGATGGGCTAGGACAAATATTTTGCTCAGTACCATTGATTTTCCTGTCAGTTGCTTGCCTTCAACCAGTTGAGCATGTTCCTTTGTGGCTGACAACATGTGCATCTCTGATCATGAGCAGGAGTAGTGATGGGGGGGAGCATCATAGCCATGTGTTGAGAGGAATTTTTCGGGGTTTGAATAATTCACCCCTGGAAACAGGTGTTTCATTCATCATCCTGAAACAACCCGTATTCAGGAATCTTTCAAGTGAGATGGGCAACTTGACCTGAAGAAAATTCTAACTAGGCTGCCACCTGCTAGATCACACACTGTTTATCTTGATATGAGATCACCATGTCGTGCACATATGGTTATGATGCAGATATCTGTGGTACCCTTATCAAACAGGTAGTCACAATGGGTGTATAGGGCTTCATATATTTGTACCCCAGTGTCACTTGATGGCGTTAGCTGCTCTCTCAATAACAACAACAGCAACATAACAATAGTAATAAGAATAAAAAGAAATCTTCCTAATTTTAGCATAATCCAGCAATTTTGAGGCGGTGGGGCAAGTCAATTACACTGATCCTAGTACTTGACTAGTACTTTATTTTACTAAATCTAAAAGGATGAAAGACAAAGTTGATCACAGCAGGGTTTTAACTCAGAATATAAAGAGCCAGATGAAAGACTGCAATGCATTTTTTTCATGTTTTAATGATTCTGTCAATTCACTATCCTCTTAACAACAATAACAGAGAGATAGAAAAAAAAAACAACAAAAAAATGAAATGGGAAATAGTCTTACTTCTTTGTTGTATCAGTCTCATTCAAATTTATGCTACATGCTGCTGAACTGGAGGGACATGTCTCACCTGAAAATATAGGAAAGGAGAAAATTAATTGACCCGAAATTGTATCTAGTTCCAGGATTAAAAAAAAACATATCTTGTTTTACAGAATTTCGATTGAAATTTCAAGTACTGAAATTGTATTTAATTTAATTCAAGAATCACTTGCTAAGTTATGTCCCAAACACCAGCTTAACCCTTTGCCTGTTGAAAGCACCTTTACGAGTGTCTTAAACCTCCATGATTATTTTCAGACTTATAGTCAGCTCGTGTTTCATACATCATTATCATCATTTAATGTCCATTTTCCATGCTGATATGGGTTAGACAGCTTGACAGGAACTGCTAAAGTCAGGGGCTGCACCAGGTTCCATAGTCTGTTTTGGCTTGGTTTCTATGGCTGGATGCCCTTCCTAATACCAACCACAACACACTACAGTGTACTGGGTGCTTTTTATGTGGCACCATCATAGATGCTTTGTTAGTGGCACCAGCAATTTACATTCTGAATAATATAAAGCTTTCCTTTCATAAGTCCCAAATTACTCTGGTTGTTGAAAAAAATTGAGTACGTGTATCATATATGATGTATGGATGCTAGGGAAATGGGTCCAGTGTATCATATGCGATACACAGGACATGCAAAGGGTTCATAAATGAATAAATTCTTCATTATATTCAAAAGTAGCAAAGGTCAGTGTAAGTTCATTAGAAATATATTCCTTGCCAGGAACCTGTTTCCAATTAGCTTTAATAGGTCTTCAATTTCATGTTTTGTATGCCAGAATTCAGCAATTCAAAGGGCATATCTGGGAAGAAATGAATGATTCTAACTCTCATTCTTTTCTTTCAGAAAACCTAGATAGAATGAAGAAAGGAAACTACAGAGGAAAGGATCAACCTTGAAAAGATTGAAAATGAACCAGACATTCACATTTCATATTTCTTTTTTAAGTGGCTACAATTATGATGGGTTTCACTACACCTTGCTTGGAATCTCTGTTTCCTATTAACTTTACAATTATAACAGTGAGTTACCACTTTTATAATGATGGTTTTACCACTTTTATAAATCAGTGGATTTATCTTCTTTATATGGTGATTATTCTCCCGAGCAGACTTTTCTAAGTCCACGTCAGTTTGTCACCAATTTATAACGTTATGATGGATTACCTGGTTTATAATGTTTTTGACTATGAAAAGATAATAAACATAGATGTTTATTGAGTTGGAATCTATGGTGATAAACCTGGCACTTAATTATAAGTAATATCACTATGCATAAATCTTAACTCAGGTTGCGTAAACGCCATGATGAATTATATACCAAGTCGCTGAAATGTACATGTATGTGGAAGATAAAAAAAGCTTGCTCTTTTTCACCGCTATAATAACAGTTTCATAGTTACAGAAATAAATTTCATTAGCAGGTTGAAGAAAATGAAGAAAAAGAAATTATTTACTAAATTAGTTTATTTACGGACATTAACACCCGTGGACATGTTTACAAAGTCAGAAAACAGCACAGCTCCCATGACTTTCGGAAACATTTTTTCACGCTAAGAGTTGCTGAAGCATGGAACAAGCTGCCGGCTTCAGTTGTTAGTTGTTGGAGCACTGCATCCTTCAAAACTTCCATGCTTCCTGAGATTTGCCAACACTACACCTGATTTTCTCCCCTCTATACACACACAAGCATGTATCCGACTCATACACTGTTCACTTTCCAGACATTTATACATTACTGCATATGCTTTATATGCACTTTTGACAAGTTGTAGTACACCTGAGCATTGTATACAATAATTTCATTATTATTATTAGAAGTCAAAGAAAATTGTCATAGAGAGTTACAACATAAAATTTATATTAGCTAATTCTTCCATACTAAGCTACTAGAATTTTACACAACAATTCAAAATAGTCTTGTTGAATTAAGTAATAGACATGGCATAGCAATAGCCAATATCTCAAAAGAGTGAGTGTTGTGGAGTAAATACCAACAATCACTGGATGTGAGTGTCGTGAAGACGGATAACAACCAATGATCACTGACTAATTTCCCAAAAATTAGGGTTTTTATAACTGCTCATACCTGAATTCTAAGAACTGTATTTCATGAAATATTTCTCTTTGACAAAAGTTTAGAATTCATAATTGGGCAGTAATTTTAACCAATGGGAAACTAACAATCACACATATTCAGGAACATAACCATTATGTCATATTACTGCCGATAATGTTTTATTATGACTTGCTACCCAATGTAGTTAATGCTCCCTGTCCTCTATTATGGTGAGGAATTCTCCAAAATATAAACATCTGATGTAGTTTATTGTTTGGTTTGATAGCAATGGCCAGGAAAGCTTACTTTACATTGAGGAACAAAAGAGATTTTAGACTGTCCTTAAGTCTCCTCTTTGGTCTTTGGTATTGAGCCTCATGAAAAGCTTGGTGCTTGTACCATCAAAGGCATTCTTGAAGCTGTTTCAGTATTTTAGTTATGAATAGACTGATTACATCAATTATATTACAAAAATTTTTTTCTTTTATCAGGTGAGTTAAAACTAAGGTAAAAGACAATTCTGAGTGACCTGCTTTGTTAAGCATCATTCAAGTGAGTGAGAAAATACAGAGAATACTGAAATTTAAAAGGCTTCAACACAACCACATGAGGCAGAGGTCAGTGACAATAAACTTTCAAAGAACTATCACAACCTATTTATGTCTTCAAAGGGAACTATGGAGATAACAGAAGATGGGAAGAAGACATAGAAAAAGGAGGAAAAAGGAAGAAGGATTAAGGAAGAATGGGGGAAGAATTGCACTTGTAGATTCAGCATAAATAAGCAAATATTGCAGGTAGTGTCAAAAAGTCTTTTAACAACTCATTATATATGCACGAATAGGTTGCAATAGAGTTCATAGATACACTATGCCTGAAAAGAAAACAAAACAACAAAAAAAAAATGTTTACAGTTGGGACATATTTAATCATAAATTAGCTTAATCAAGGTTAATCTGGTGTGGTTCAGCAATAACAAAAGATTTATTTACCTTTACGATGCACAAGAGTCTGACATACATTTAAAATAAACTTCTGTTTCTCATGCTCAGGTGATAAGTAAATGTAGTTGTTACTACTAAGTCTTAGTCCACTAAAATCATATTCATTGCCTTTGACATCCTGTATTTTGCAGTTACTGGTTGTTATCTTTGGACAGACATGTTTTGTGGGCCACTCAAAGAGGTAGCTACAGTCTTCTTTTTCTTCAATATAATGAGGTCCAGTTGTACCCTCCACATTTGGGTCACAGGTGAAAGTTATTATTGTCTTGCGGCTGAACTTCTTATGGCAATTCGACTTGCCATCTTTGTAAGTCAGAAAAATGATGCCGTCTTCATAAACAAGTTCATCACTTGCTTTTCCTGGAAATAGAAAAATAACGCAAATAAATAAAAGAAATATAAATTATACAAGGATTTGGTCGTTCCATTTATAAATATGTATGCATCTATGTGTGTATGTGTATGTGTGCATATGAAGTAAGTGGAGGAGTGAAAATATGGAAAAAAAAGAAAAGATAAATCATTGTCATGAATCTACATTATAGAATATAGTGTTCGTGTGTGTGTATCCAGCTCCCCTTTAGGATATGCAAATACTAAGAAAAAGGTGGGTTTCAAGAAAAGGCTAGAAATGGAATAATTGCCATATCACCTGAATAAAGATAGTTTTCTTCATTGTATGGTCCAATAAATTTAATTTGGAGGTGGCAAGTCTGTTGTATAGAAGTTTAGACTTTCATTTGATGATAGGGAAATATTTGCTCACAAGGGTTTATGTAATGTAGCAGTTTTTTTTTTCAAGGCTACTACAGCTGGAGGAAGGAAGGGAAGGTATCCTTCTTAAACTGAGGAGTTGGTCTGAATGCTGGCAGCATTAAGGGCTTCACTAAAGGTACACCAAAGGTCTGGTGGTGATAGAGCCACCTTAACAGCAGTATAGGACCCTGGACATTTACATAACTGTATAATTGTAAGCATGGCTATGTAGCTACAAAACTGATCAATGCTTTGCGAGTGGAATAGGTAGATGGAAACTGAGAGGAAGCTTGTGTGTGTGAGTGCATGTATAATCATCATCATTTAACATTTGTCTTCCATGCTGGTATGGGTTGGATGGTTTGGCAGGATCTGGTAAGTCAGAGGACAATGCCAAGCTCTACTGTCCATCTTAGGAAGGTTTTTTTTTTTACAGACAGATGCCCTTCCTAATGCCAACCACTTTACAGAGTGGACTGGGTACTTTTTAGATGGAACCAGCACCACATGTCACCAGCGTGTGTGTGTGTGTGTGTATGCGTCTCCACATTAGAAACACTTGTACAAAAGATGATGACCTTAGTTTGTGACATTTAACATACAAAGACCGGTGGTATGAAAAATACTTTACTTGGAAAACAGGAAAGGATTAGTGACACCTAGCTATAGAAAATCTGCTTCAACAAGCCTTTTTGGGTAAAATACAATACTCTGCTCTTCTCAGTGCTTGCCTCACTACCAACAGGTTCTACTCCTAGTTAATAATTGTTGTTGATGTTTAGTTACTAAGTTAGCCCTGGTCAATACATTCAAGCCATAACCATCTCTATTTTCTTTTCAGGCATAATTTATCTTGGATAACAGGTCAAGTGACCATATATAGTTTGCCTTACTGGTTCAACTTCATAATTGTTGATGTTACTGTTAGCAGCTCTTATCAAGTATCAGTGGAGAGGGAAACACAATTCTCAAACTCTCAGAAATGCTAATGTATTTTTACCTAATGACTCAGGTTGTGGAAGATTTGGTTTCTGTCTTGTCACAATTCCTGTCACACTGGTGTGGTATGGGAATTACACGAAGGGTACACTTGTCTGTAGAATACTTAGTCACTTGCACATTAATTTAATCAAACAACTGACTGCGCATAATCAAAACTGATGGAAGATCCATTATGTAGTCACTCAGTCTATTAGAAATAATAATTTTGCTCACAAACACAACCTCCTTTTTTAAGTAAAGGGACATACTAGATAATGTTAACCCTGGATACAGTATAAGAAAATGAAAGGCAAGATGACAATGGCTAGGATACTTCTGATCATATGCACTGAGGGTAAATTGAACTGAATCACAACCTACTCACACTTATACACACATATATACACATAACAAGCATTTTTCAGTTTCCCTCTACCAAATCCATTCACAAGGCTTTGGTCGGCCTGGGGCTGTTGTAGAAGATGCTTGCTCTAGGAGTCACAAAGTGGTACTGAACCCAGAATCATGTAGTTGAGACGCAAAACTTAACCACACAGCCATGCCTGCACTTATTATTATTACTAATATTATCATCATCATCCTCAAGGCGGTGAGCTGGCAGAATCGTTAGCCCTCCAGGCAAAACGCTTAGTGGCATCCATCTTTATGTTCTTTCTGAGTTCAAATTCTGCCAAGGTCGACTTTGCTTTTCAGCCTTTCAGGATCAAAAAATAAGTACCAGTCAGGAACTTGGGATCAATGTAATCGACTAGTCCCCTTCCCCAAACTTGCTGGCTTTGTGCCTATAGTAGAAAGGATTATTATCATTATTATTATTATTATTATTGGCGACGAGCTGGCTAGATCATTAACACGACAGGCAAAATGCTAAGTAGCATTTTGTCTGTCTTTATGTTCTGAGATCAAATTCTGTCAGGGTCAACTTTGCCTTTTCATCCTTTCAGGGTTGATAAAATAAGAACCAGTTGAACACTGGGGTCGATGTTATCAATTTAACCCCTCCCCAAACTTGCTGGCCTTGTAGAAAAATTTGAAATCATCATCATCATTATCATCATCAAGGAAGTGAGCTGGCAGAATCGTTAGCATGCCAAGCAAGATGCTTAGTAGCATTTTGCCTGTTACTATGTTCTGAGTTCAAATTCCACCAAGGTCGACTTTGCCTTTCATTCTATTGGGGTTGATAAATTAAGTACCAGTGAAACACTAGGGTCGATGTAATTGATTTATTCCCTCCCCACAAATTTCAGGTCTTATGTCTTTAGCAGAAAGGGTTATTATTAATCTGAGGTTGACTTTGCCTTTCATCCTTTTGGGGTCGATAAAATAAGTACCAGTTGAGTACTGGGGTCGATGTAATTGATTTATCTCCCTCTCCCAAATTCCAGACCTTGTACCTATAGTAGAAAGGATTATTATTATTGTTAATAAGGTGGCAAATTGGCAGAACTGTTAGCACACCGGGCGAAATGCTTAGCAGTATTTCATCTGCCTTCACATTCTGGATTCAAATACCGCCGAGGTCAACTTTGCCTTTCATCGTTTCGGGGTCGATAAATTAAGTACCAGTGAAACACTGGGTTCGATGTAATTGACTAGCCCACTCCCCACAAAATTTCAGCCCTTGTGCCTTAATTTGAAAGGATTATTACTATTATTATTATTATTAGTAGTAGTAGTAGTAGTAGTAGTAGTGGTAGTATTTCTGTTTATTTTCTTACCAATATTGATTACGAAAGCCGGGTCTGAAGAACGTGTTTGGCAGGCTGCAGATCCAGTGTTCTTGTTGCAGTTTTCTAGTTCAGTGTTTAAAGATCCACACACATTGAGTAAAAAATCATAGCCGCCGCCAATTACATGATAATCAGTTGATTTCCGTAACACGCTCAAGTCAAATTCATTTTTATACAAAGGGTCGACAACTTTGCAAAATTTGCCTGTGATACGCTAGAAAGACATGCAAAAAAAAGAAAAGTTTAATGAAAGAAAAAAAAGCATTTAAAAAAAATATACAAATGTGTCTAAGGAGAGTCATTATGCTAATATAATTAACACACACACACACACACACTCTGGTTCAATTCCACTCCATTATTATTAGTCAACTGGCTAAATATCCAACTAACTCATTGGTTGTTTAATTTGCTTTGCTTTTGTTTGTCAAAACTCTTTCGTTGCCATTTGCAACCTTTTCTATGACTATTGACAGTCTGTAACGGAGGCTGCATTTGTCTGTTTGAGATATTGTTGCATGTGTGTGTGCTGCTGCCACATAAAATGCACCCAGTACACTCTGTGGAGTGGTTGACATTAGGAAGGGCAGCCAGCCATAGAAACCATGCTAGAACAGACAATGAAGCCTGCTGTAGCCCATGGCTCTACCAGCTCTGGTCAAATCATTCAACCCATGTAGCTGACCGTAGAATATTTGGGTCAGATATGACCAATTTAATGTGAAAGGATCAAAAGAGAGATAACAAAGGAATAAATGATTATCTTATGGACTTCATGAGCTTACAGCTGTTTCTGCTATAAGATGCAGTGGATTCATTGTTAAGTGTCTGGATAATACTTTATAGCTTCATTGGAGCCTCAAATATGAAGTGCAATTTATCTAATCTTTCCGAAATAAATTGCACTTCATATTCAAGGCTCCATTGAAGCTATAATTTGTTATTCAGACATTCAACTACAAGACTACTGCATCTTATAACAGAAACAGCTGTATGCTAACGAAGTTCATAAGATAATCATTTATTCCTTTGCCATCTTTCTTTCTTATATATATATATATATATATATATATATATATATATGTACGTGTGTGTCTTTGTCCCCCACCATTGCTACATTGTTTATGTCCCCATAATTTAGCAGTTCAGCAAAAAGAGACCGATAGAATAAAAATAAGTACTGGGTTTGATTCATCTGACTAAAAGTTCTTCAGGGTGGTACCCTGAGATAAGAACTTAGTACCCTCAATAGTAAAATAGAGCCTGAAGGCTTCATGACATCCATCACATAAAGAAACCTTAGTTGAAACTGACTGAATAAGATTTCAATGTACACCTAGTGTCCATATATAGCTTGACCTGCAAGAAATATCAGCAAAATCTCTCACCTCTCACACCTTAGTATCTTAGAAATAAAAGGACACACTAGATAAGATATATCTAGAGACATTTTACCTGCCAAAAAAAAAAAAAAAAAGATTGGATGCTGACAAAATGACAGGTATCGAGTCACAACTAACCAAAGATTAAACATGCCCAACTGGGTCCTTTGTCCAATTTCCTTCTTAAGACTTCCACCACACAGCATCTCCCTAACTGCAGCTCTTTTTTGATATAACTTATTTTCCTTACTACCCAGAACCAATTCATTTGTTATCCATCCTTCATCCATTAATAATTTTCTCTCCAGCCACATTTTCCATTGATCCCCCCACGCAACCCCCACCCCATCCACTTACAGAGCCATCAAATTATCTTTCCTCCACTCCCCTCTTGCATTAGGCTTGCCTCTCCCTACCCCTCTCACAACCTACCCAACCACATCATCTCTCTCTCTCTCTCTCTCTCTCTCTCTCTCTCTCATCATACAATTCTGCTGCTTTCTCCACCTTTTTGTGCACTCTCAGTCATCTATTCCTCCTACCCCACCCAACTCGCACATCATTGATCATCACCCACTCCTTATCAATCTTACCCAATCATTACAGTTGTCACCTACATCTCCTCCTTTCACCCATTCTCCATCTCCCACTCCCTCAAACACTTTTGTGGCCTCCACTCAGCCACATTCCTGGTTCCTCTGTCTCCACTCATTCCTATTCACTTCGTATCTTGAGGATCCACTCAGATACTTCATCACCACTATTTCCATCTCTTTCTAGCTCCATCCAGTTACTTCCACCCTCTCTTTTAAAATGTGAATACTCAATGTGTTGTGAGTAGACGGAAACTGAAAGAAGCCCATCATATGTATGTATATATGTATATGTGTGTGTGTGTGTGTGCGCGTGTGTGTGTGTGTCTGCCCCCACCCCCACCATCGCTTGACAAATGATGTTGGTGTGTTTACATCCCCATAACGTAGCAGTTTGGCAAAAGAGGCCAATCGTATAAGTACTAAGCTTACAAAGAATAAGTCCTGGGGTTGATTTCTTTGAATTAAAAAAAAAATTTCTTTCAGGCAGTGCTCCAGCATGGCCACAGTCACTTGACAAAAACAAGTAAAAGAATATAGCTCCTCTACAGCAAGAAGCCTGTTCTGCTCCAGCTCCTTCCCTCATACTTTAACCCTTCATCTAGCATAAAGCTAACCCCACCACTAAGGGCTCATAGCCTTTCTAGCTGCATTGCAATCTCAATAGTGCAGGTGCTATGAAAAAAGGCTTCAGTACAAACTATGAAGTAGGTTAGAGCTAGGAAAGGCATCCAGTCATAGAAACAATACCAAAGCAGTCACTAGAGTGTGATGCAGTCCATGGACACAAAATGAGGAAGACAACCATCTCTAAAGATCCACTATATTATCATTCAATGTACTACAAAATAGTAACCAAATCATCACAGCTTTACTGCTTTAAAAATGGGAAGGAAACATTGGATGATAAAATCCTAGATATACTTGGCCAGTTCACAGATGACCTGGAGCTAACAACAGCAACAACGACCACCACATGTAAGTGAATAAGCTATGATCAATGTGGCTACTGTTGGATTACAATGCTGAGTGAATTGTAATATGAAACGGTGACTGTGTTATAACTAACTCTTATCTGTCTCTAAGAACAGCAGTCAAACACCAGTTGGCGCTGAGCGCTTTGTACAAACAGCAGTTGTGTAGTTAGTGTATCACTCTAAAAACAGTAACTGAACACCAGTCTTTGACTGCTGTGACTACTGTCAGAGATAATGCTGCATGCTCTGTACAAACAGTAGTTGTATAGTAAAAATATCTCTCTCAGAACAACAGCTGGACATCAATGATATTTCATGTAAAGCTCAGTGTTTCTGATTTCCAAATCTATTACATTTCATACATGATCTTTTATCTTTTACTTGTTTCAGTCATTAAGACTGCAGCCATGCTGGGGCACTGCCTGGAAGAACTGTTAGTCAAATGAATTGACCCCAGAATGTAATTTTTATTTTTTATTTTTAAGTCGGTACTTATTCTATTGGTCTGTTTTGCTGAACTACTGAGTTAAGGGGACGTAAACACATCAACACTAGTGTCAAGCAGCTGTGTGGAACAAACACACAAACACACACAGCGGGCTGCTTTCAGTTTTCATCTGCCAAATCCACTTGCAAGGCTTTAGTCAGCCTATAGTAGAAGACACTTGTCAAGGTGCCATGCAGTGGGGCTGAACCTGGAACCATGTGGGTAGGAAGCAAACTTCTTAGCACACAGCCAAACCTGTACCTATAATCATGATAATTCTTTTACTGCTTTTATCCATTAGACTTTGGCCACTTTAGGGCACCGCATTTAAAGGTTTCAGTCACTCTCAATCCTATATATTTGGTATAGAAAAACAGACAAGGACTGAAAATTAAATAAAAAGAAGGAAAGCAAAGAAAATGGCAATCACCTTAATAGGACAAGCTGCTGGTGTCCTCCAGGTAAATATATATTCACAGAATTCTGTTTCACTCCCAAAAGAAATAAAATGCTAGAAAACAAAGAAAAGAAATTGTATTTTTCAGGCAGCATATTTTTCAAATAACATTTTTGGGGTTTAAATTTTTTATTTTTTTATTTCTGTTCCATACTCTGCTGCACATTGATCCCTATGTGGACAGTTCCAGTAGAGCATCAATTTTTTTTATCCCCTGCCCATAGGAAAAGGTTATTAGTCTCTCAATAATCCTTCCACCATTTCTTGAGAGAGGGTGCTGTTTGTGTAATCCCCTGTAGCTCTTCTCACAGTACAACATAGCTATCTATCTAGAGTAAGAGAAAGAGAAAGAAAGAGACGGAAGTGGGTAGATGGAAAAGAGAAGGAGAAAAGGAAGGGAGAGAATAAGAATTACCATCTGCAGTATACTCGTATTTTATCAAGTCTAGAATGATGAAAGACAAAGTTAACAACACTCATAGGATCTGAACTCGGGGTGCAGAGAACTAGATCAAATACTGCAAAGTCATTCTATCCAATAGTCTATATTTTCCATTGAACGAACTTTAATCTTTTTGAGAAATTCACTGGAAAAGAACACTCTTTTCGCCACATTTACCTTCTCTTCCAAGTGGTACATGAGAAATCGATATGAACTTGACTAAAGAGGAAAGTGCCTATCCTCAAACCTTTCAGCCTTATCCACAATATAACCTCTTTCAACATAACCACTGGACAGAAAGGAAAACTGCCGACTCAAAAGAGAATGGCAGTGATCTTCACAATGGGTTTAGCCAACAGCAGGATCCATCTTACACAACAACAGTGACTTGATATAATGCACCAAGTCAGCAATGTTTGGACACAGAATGAGTGTGTGCAGAATGGTTTTATTGCTCCTCATGCATTTTGGATGGGTCTGTCTATGCTTAAAGAATTTGTCTTGAACAGGTAATCCCTCCCAGAAGCACTTCTCAGCTAAGGAATTCTGGAAAAAATCCACAGTAACTAAAAATACTTACCTCAACTGTGCTACAAAAGAAATTAATGCGAGTGCTCCGATGGCTTTGCTTGTCAGTCCCTTTATGACACAGGTCTCCATTGCGATATCGTAAACTCAGAGTTCCATCTGATAATGCAATGGGTTTGCCTTGAACATAACCCATATTATATTCTCCTCGGCCTGGAGCTATTTGACAACCACCAACATTACCTGAATATTAAAGAAATATCTCATTAAATGAAGTGGCTCTTAGAAAGCAATTATGAATCAAAAAAGTTTTAAATTATTAGCATTTAAGTTAATGAACACTAAGCTTTTGAACGTAGTTGTGCCACATGCCTAGCAATAATATTTTCCAATTAATTGCAATGAGACACTTCAGAATAAAAACAGCTATTCTTTAAACTTAAAATATAAAGACATTGTAAATACATTTGAGATTCTTTATAACTTAACTCCTCATTCTGTATATAAAAGGCTATATTAGGAATTGAGATATTCTGAAAATGAATTAAAATCACAATGGTCTAATTGTTGATGACATGTCCTCATTAACTTGAATTCTAACCCACAGTAAAACTGAGTATGTTTATATATACAAAATAAAAACAAAAGGTTAGCATGATTAAGAAAAAAATTTGTGAATGAGTTGTGGTAGGTTTCAGAAAATTTTAAAGAGAAGATAACAATAGTACAGTTACGATCATGCATTTTCATTTTACTTCAGTTTTAACCCAGAACAATCTTTATATATGGATTCAAAACAATAAGGTAAGGGAGGCTTTTTTTTTTTTTTTTTTGCAGAAGCAAAGTTATTAATTAAAGGGTAACATACTTTATCCTTCCTTAACCTCCTAAACCACTGAACCAGCGAAAGACCTCCCCACTGCATGATAGGATGTAATTTGAGGCAAATTTCAACATCATCATTTAATGTCTGCTTTCCATGCTGGCATGGGTTAGACGGTTTGACTGGAACAGGTAAGCTGGAGAGCTGCACTAGGTTCCAGCCTGATGTGGCATGGTTTCTACAGCTGGATGTCCTTCCTAACACCAACCACTCCAAGAGTATAATGGGTGCTTTTTATATACCACTGGCATGGGTGTCATTTACATGACACTGACAATGGTCACAACTACGATTTCATGGGTACTATTTACATGACACTGGCAATAGTCATGACTATGGTTTCACTTGGCTTGACAAGTCTTCGCAAGCACAGCACATTGCCAAAGGTCTCGATCACTTGTCACTGCCTCTGTGAGGCCCAACATTTGAACATGATGTTTCACCACTTCATCCCTCACCTCTGTGAGGCCCAACATTTGAAGATCATGCTACTGGCAATGGCTACGATTATGATTCCATGGGTGCTATTTACATGACACTGGCAACAGCCATGATTACATGCTATATATTTTTATCAAGTCAAGCAATCATTATCATCATCATCATCGTCATCGTTTAACGTCCGCTTTCCATGCTAGCATGGGTTGGACGATTTGACTGAGGACTGGTGAACCAGATGGCTACACCAGGTTCCAATCTGATTTGGCAGAGTTTCTACAGCTGGATGCCCTTCCTAATGCCAACCACTCCGAGAGTGTAGTGAGTGCTTTTACGTGCCACCGGCACGACGGCCAGTCAGACGGTACTGGCAACGGCCACGCTCAAAATGGTGTATTTTACGTGCCACCTGCACAGGAGCCAGTCTGACGGCACTGGCAACGATCTCGCTCGAATGTCTTTACACGTGTCACTGGAACAAGTGCCAGGAAGGCAACGCTGGGTCATCGCTGTGCCATCACGATTTCGCAATCATCTTAAAAAACAAGGAAGGACACATTAGATAATGGTACCATGAAAAAGATGTAATGATCAAGACTGGGATACCTTTCATCATAATCCTGTTTAGTTGGGGGTGGAGTAACAAGATCTCACAGCCATTGAACCTCACCTGTTTACAAATAACTAATTAAAATTTACCTGCACAAGTTGTATTGCCTGTATAATTATTAATTGGTGAGCAAATGTTGATGATGTACTTCATATTTCCAACAGGAAGTTCCCAGTTGCCATTTTGCTTTGTCAGTTGGGACAAATCATACTGGTTACCAAGACGGTCTTGAACAACACAATCGACTGTCTGTGGTGGACAAGCAAGAGGAGTATCAAACTGGAATATGTAGTTGCTCTTAGTTGTTCTCACCAAACTGACACTGCCCAATTCTTTCTCTTTGGCACAGACAAAAATAATTGTTACCTTGAAAAGTGAACCTGAATGAAGAGAAAAAAGCAAATCAAAGATATGGAAACAAAAAAAGAAAATGAAATAAAGAAAATTTGGCACAAAAGTATTACAAAGAACAAATGTATTAGGTGACTTTGCTTTCATTCATAAACACCCGCAGTATCAATGGGTTTGTGTCTGTCTGTATGTGTGTGCAGTATGTGAATATGCATTCACATACTACATGTGAACACATGTAATAGGCGCAAATGTGCTTGTGTTAATAAGCCATTACATAAGAGCAAACAAGCATGCTTAATTAAGAGTATTACAGCATGCACATATTCTGTTCCCTGTGTCTATTTCTCAATATTATCATTCTATTTAAACACAGTGTTTTTAATGGCTTAAAGAAGAGAAAGGACAATGCCCAGGACTTTTCAACAGGACCTACAATGTTAGTGGGAGGAAACTAAGTGAGAAATTTACTTGTAGGCTGCTGCAGTAGGAAGCAGCACAGTGAGATATTGGACTGTCTTTACATGGAGACCTAGTTCCAATTCTTTCAAAAGTGTATGGACTTGCCATAGGTACCCAAAAGTGAGGCAGTCATTTTCAACTGGTTGATGAACTAAGTCTACAAATTCATCATCATCATCGTTTAACGTCCGCTTTCCATGCTAGCATGAGTTGGACAATTTGACTGAGGACTGGTGAAACCAGATGGCTACACCAGGCTCCAATCTGATTTGGCAGAGTTTCTACAGCTGGATGCCCTTCCTAACGCCAACCACTCAGAGAGTGTAGTGGGTGCTTTTTACGTGCCACTGGCACGAAGGTCAGTCAGGCGGTACTGGCAACGGCCACGCTCAAAATGGTGTATTTTATGTGCCACCCACACAAGAGCCAGTCCAGGGGCACTGGCAACGATCTCGCTCGAAAGTTCTTACACATGCCGCGGGCACAAGTGCCAGAATTATAAACAAGAAAAGCCTGATGGGCTTCTACACAGTTTTCCTTTTCCCACTATCACTCACAATGCTTGAATGAATCAAAAAGACACTTGTCTAAGATACTGCATAGTGGAATCAAACCCACAGCTACTTGAAAGTCAAGGCAAACCACACAATCATTCTTGCACCCAGCCAGCCATGTACCCCACCTCACATATGTACACTATATAACAAAATAAGTACAGAAGAAAAAAAAACTGGGACATAGACGAAATTGTTGTTGGCACTCCGTCGCTTACGACGTCGAGGGTTCCAGTTGATCTGATCAACGGAACAGCCTGCTCATGAAATTAATGTGCAAGTGGCTGAGTACTCCACAGACACATGTACCCTTAACGTAGTTCTCGGGGATATTCAGCGTGACACAGCGTGACAAGGCTGACCCTTTGAATTACAGGCACAACAGAAACAGCAAGTAAGAGTGAGAGAAAGTTGTGATGAAAGAGTACAGCAGGGTTCACCACCATCCCCTGCCAGAGCCTCGTGGAGCTTTAGGTGTTTTCGCTCAATAAACACTCACAACACCCGGTCTGAGAATCGAAACCGCGATCCTATGACCGCGAGTACACTGCCCTAACCACTGGGCCATTGCGCCTCCACAACAGATGAAATATAGTAGTAGTAAATATGATAGGCCATTTTGCAAAACAAAAAGTTTTAAATCTTACCATCAGATAAACGTTTTCCAGCATAGACCAGCTGTAAATGTCTGTCAGTCAGTTCTAGTTCAGTACTTACAGCTGCCAGACCAGTTACTGTACTTGAGACTTGTTCACAAACTGATGCTTTTGAATTGTCAGACATGGTACAGCCAGGCAAATTCACAGGTGCACAAATGTTCAACTGGAGGCAGATAAACAAACAGATTAACACATAAACAGTTGCAAAAATTTAAGTAACCATTCCTTTTGCTATTTTTTTAGCTACAAAAGCAATATATTTGTGGTATTTTGGAAATGGCTCTTTACATTCTAAATTGAAATTCCATCCAAGATCACTTTGCTTTCAATTTGTTGAGTTAAATAATAGAGCAGTTGAGAAAAATAACTTTCAGGAGTTGATTTAATTGATTAAACCCGTGTGTGACCACAATCAAATGACTGAAACCAGAAAAAAATAAACATACAGAAAAAGTATTTTTAAGGGATATGTGTAAGTGTGGCTATGAAACACAGAAGCCATGTGACATTGCTGCCATTTGGTATTATAGTCATGTAACAGTTTTCACTTTTTTAAATGCATTTCTGCCGAGGTCGACTTTGCCTGTCATCCTTTCTGAGTCGATAAATTAGGTACCAGTTGCATAATGGGGTTGATCTAATCGACTGGCCCCCTCCCCCAAAATTTTGGGCCTCGTACCAAGAGTAGAAAAGAATGTAAGTAAGAATATTTCAAATGAAATTTGTTTTTTCTCCAACAGGATTAAAGACTGTGTGCCAAACCAAGAGCTTATAGTACATGTCAGGTCACGTCAAAAGTTATCGAATATTGGTAATCATGCTAAGGTTTCATTAACTAAACCAGCAATACAACACAACTAAATTTTTTATTAGTGATTCAAATAGATTTTTAACAACAAAATGACCTTCTCAATACATTATTCATTCTGAAAATAAGAATGATGATAACTATTACTGGATTGATTGAACGTATGAGTGGGTCAGTGCCTGTCTACATGGATGGGTCAGTGCCTGCCTGAATGTGCAGATGTGTTTGTGTTAATAAGCCATCACATAAGAGCAAACAAGCATACTTAAGAGTATTACAGAATGCACATATTTTGTTCCCTGTACCTATTTCTCAATATCATCATTCTCTTTACACACATTGCTTTTAATGGCTTAAAACAGAGAATGAACAATACACAGGACTTCTTAACAGGACCTACAATGCTAGTGGGAGGAAACTGAGTGAGAAATTTACTTGTAGGCTGCTGTGATAAGAAGCAGCACATTGAGATATTGAACGGCCTTCACATGGAAACCTGGTTCAAATTCTTTCAACTGTGTATGGACTTGTTAAAGGCACCCAATAGTGAGGTAATGATGTTAAACTTGGTGATAGACTAAGTAAAGGGATATTATGTAACACCTTTCGTCAATTTGGATTCAATGAGGGATCTTGGATTTAAACAACAGAAAAAAATCAAAGAGAAATTTTAGTTGAAAAAAATTAAATACACTTACATAGAATTTATGAGACTGTGAAACAATACTGTAAGATCCATCTCTTATCAAAGGCTGCAGATTATAAATGTAACCAGAATTGGTGTCCTTTATGGAGCATTTCTCCTGATTGCTTTCCGTGCTGGTCTGAACACATGCAGCTGGAGTGTTCCACAAGAATACATAATGACATATTGAATTGATACTTAACAAACTTGGACCATGTTCCTGTTAAAGATATCAAACCATAGAAAAGTTGAGAAAGTTTCTTTGCAATGTCTTTTTTTCAAATGTTTATTTTATTTTATTTTAAATTTCAGAGTTCTTTAAATTGACAGGATCTCTCTCTCTCTCTCTCTCTCTCTTAATTCATCTGTTGGTCTTCCTTTATTTCTCTGTTTTTTTTCTGGTAGAGCCTATGATTTGTGCAGGGCCTGTAAGACTAGTAGGTAGATAGGGATTGGGGAAAAATTCACCACTTGCTGTAATAGGCATCAGTGCATCGAGAAAATGAATTATTCACAGACTAGAGACCTTGTCCAATTGCTTGCAACTTAATGGACTCTGATCAAGGCACTCAAAGATCAGACGGTAGCATTAAACTAGTGAACAATATGTCAGCTATTTAATTAGTCATGATGGGGTAAAATAAGTGTTTTTAAATTTTTATTTCTACTGACAGAATATGAAGATACTACAAATGGAAGGTGGAAACTACCTCAACTAACAGCAATAACACTAAGACTGTTACAAGTGTGAAATTTGTCAAATGCTATCCAATGGACTACATCATTTTCCACCTTTACATCAGAATGTTTTTTTTTTTTACTCTTTTTACTTGTTTCAGTCATTTGACTGCGGCCATGCTGCAGCACTGCCTTTAGTTGAGCAAATCAACTCCAGGACTTATTCTTTGGAAGCCTAGTATTTATTCTATCGGTCTCTTTTGCCGAACCGCTAAGTTACGGGACGTAAACACACCACCATCGGTTGTCAAGGCATGTTGGGGGAACAAACACAGACACACAAACATATACACACATACATATATATATATATATATATATATATATATATATACGACAGGCTTCTTTCAGTTTCCGTCTACCAAATCCACTCACAAGGCTTTGGTCGACCCGAGGCTATCGTAGAAGACACATGCCCAAGGTGCCACGCAGTGGGAATGAACCCGGAACCATGTGGTTGGTAAACAAGCTACTTACCACACAGCCACTCCTGCGCCTATGTTCAAAAATAATTTGGTATAAAAACCAGTAGTATAAAAAGGCACTCCATTGGTTATGATGACAAGGGTTCCAGTTGATTTGATCAACAGAACAGCCCATTTATGAAATTAATGTGCAAATGGAAGAGTACTCCACAGAGTATTTCTCAGGGAGGTTCAGCATGACACAGAATGTGACATGGCTGGCCCTTTGAACTACAGGTGAGTGGACTGGAGGAATGTGAAATAAAATGTCTTGCTCAAGGACACAACATGCTTCTGGGAATGAAGCTCATGACCTTATAATCATAAGCCAATTACTCTAACCACTAAGCCATGCAAACTTCAGTAATATACATCATCACAAAATACACAATAAAATAGTCAAATAAATATTAACATATTTAATGCAGGGATCAACCAAAAGCCAACTATGAACAATAATGCAATGAGGAATAATGAAGCATAGCCCTCACTATACTTGCTGAAAAGATGATAAGAGATGCACTAAGTAAAATATACAAGAATGTACAACTCCAGAGTGAAACAAAATGAGCCAAGAAGGAGCTCATATGTGGTATTCCATCCTGTTAAAAACAGCAGTCAAATATACACCTACAAACTTAATTAAAGTAAGAAAACATTAGATAATGTAGTTCCACAGAGCCCTAAGAAGACAAGATGAACATGGTTGGAATGATTATAGGTCAGATCATGTAAACTTGGGAATGAAATAACCCTTAAATTGCTAGAAATAGTTTCAAAACCTCTCTCAAATTATATTGTATTGTGTTAAAATGGAAGGAGAGAAACATTCAAGATAAGATTGTTCTGGATACATTCTACCTTAATAACGGGACGGGCATAGCTTGAAAACCTTTTGGGATAGGCCTGTTCAGTAAAGGTTGGTCAAAGGTTAAACCACAACAATGAATCCTATTTCAACTTTTCTTTTACTTACTGTTATTTTCTTTGTGCAGTGGAAATGGATTGTTGTGGAATAGTTGGTCAGTGTGTAACCACTGTCCAGACATGCTTTACCATTGGTGTATTCCAATACAATGTTATCCCCTTTCTTCACAAGACCTTTAACAACTTCTCCAAGGTTTTCATGAGCAATCACTTCCTGTGAAAATAAAGAAATATATAAATCTAAACAGGAAACACTGAAAATAAAAAAAAAGTGTAAGCATAAGAGCAGACAGCATAATGGCTCCAAATATTGTCTCAACTGTCTCAATTGTTCTCTGGAGAATCATTGGCTAATTAGAGTGTAAGTATTTTTTGGCCTTTAACCTCTTAACATACATTTTTTTTTTCAATTTCCATGTAAAAAATATATTTATTATTTATTTTGAATCTGTATATAAAGAAGAATAAATACACCTATTATTTTGGATTAGTCATGATTTATTATGAAGTTACTAATAAAAATGATAGTTACTGATAGTTAATGATAGAAAGTGGGAATAACCTTATGAACGAAGTAGTTTGGGTAAGTAATTAAGTGACATACTTCAGAGTACAGTGAACATATATTTTCGTTCAAATATATACTTACTAGACATTTCTGAATGAAAATATACAGAATAATATGCTAAGAGGGAGCTTGGCCATTGGGCTACAGTTTTTATAGCGTTAATGCATGTGAGTTCCCCACAGGAAGTTATCATAGTAACTCTGAATTATTTATGGTGAGTGTTGTATAGTGCAGGACTCATTATCATTGTTATTTAATGTCTGTTATTCATGCTGGCATGAGTTGGCTGGCTTGACAGGAGCTAGCAAGCCAAAAAACCTCACCATGTTCCAAAGCTTGCTCTGGGTTGGTTTCTACAATTGGTTACCCTTCCTAATGCCAACCACTTTACCCAGTTCTGGTGTCCACTTTGGCATGGTTTCTCTAGCCAGGTTTTTCCTAATGCCAACCACTTAACAGAGTATACTGAGTGCTTTTTATGTGGCCACTAGCACTGGTGCGTTTTACATGACACTATTACCAGTGAGGTTGCCAAGTAACTAACAAGACAAAAACCTCTTGGCTGGGAGGAGTGGTACTGAGGTGGGTGGCTTTGTACCAGTCAAGAAGTCAGAGTATAATAGAGGGATTGAGATAGATGCCGTACTATAGAGGAGATACTTGGCTACCCTTGTTGGAGAGGAAGGATAGTTAGAGAGATAGAGTGAGAGAAGTGTGCCTAAATTAGAAGATGCTATATTGATGCATTATAAGCAGAAACATAGTTGTGAGGTTGTGAGGTTAATAAGTTCTCTTTGCTATACATTTCAGGATTCAATCCTTTTGCACCTGGATAAACATCTTCAACCACAGCCCTAGGTTGACCAAAGCCTTATGATTGAAATTGAGTAGACAGAAATTGTGTGGAAGTTTGGCCTGTTGTTGTGTGTTGGACTTTATATATTGCACAGTTTAACACTATCAGCTGGTTCTTGGATGTCTTTAGGGAAATTTGCCTTATACAAAGCCACTCCCCTCAGTACCACTTCTCCCATCCAAGATGTCTTTGTCTTGTTAGTTACTTGGCAACCCCACTGGTATTAGTGTCATGTAAAAAGCACCAGTGCTAGTGGCCACATAAAAAGCACTCAGTACACTCTGTAAAGTGGTTGCCATTAGGAAAGACATATGGCTAGAGAAAGCATTTGAGCCAGGTCTCTGCTCTGAGGATAATCATCTTTCTTCCCTCCACCAGTTTCAAAGGCCCTGAAAGTACTTATGGGCACAACTCTTTCTCTTCTATTTGAGTCATTAAAAAAAATATAATTTCCACAAAAAAGCACCCAGTACACTCTGTAAAGTGTCAGTATTAGGAAGAGCATCCAACAGTAGAAACCATACCAAAACAGACAATCAGAGCCTGGCCAGCTCATGTCAAACCGTCCAGCCTGTGCCAATATGGAAAAATGGACGTTTGATGATGATGAGATTATCTGTTACACCATTAGACTATATTTAAAACTATAAATATTATGTTGATCATGTAATATCTATTGTTAATAATCCTTGACTGTAGATACTAGAGAATTTAAGCTAAAGCAAAGCAAAGAAAAAAAGGAATGTACCTTGCCACCTTCAAACTTTGTAGAGCATACTGCAGAATGAACATCACAGCCAGTTCCAACAGGTACATGGTTCAGTGAACGACATACATTAATATAATACTTCTGTACAGGTGCGTCAATTCCAGTAGTAACCCAGTTATCTGACATCTTTGTGAGACTGAAAGTATGACATAAAATATCATTATACAACATCTACATATATAATTATTTTTATATTCAGTTATCAAGTGGTATGGAATGCAGTCACTGCTTATTACTTACTGATTCATTCTACTTCAGGATACAATTTTAACTATATATTTAGAACAAGAATGGTTGAAGGAAAAGCAAGGATCAAATTGTGTTAAGTGTTGGTGAACAGAGAGGGACATTGAATCCAGAGGAGCAGAGATTGTTATTGGCATAGCAAATTTAGCAAACTTTTTGCTTTGTTACTGAAATCTTCATCTGTGGCATTGCTCATATTCATCATTATCAACAATTTTGTCTGATTTTCTATGCTTGCTGAGTTAGGTTGTTATGGACTGAGTTGGCTTTATATAAAGTTACTACTCTCTAAGATGACTGGGGACTGACTATGCCTTACTTTTAAGTTTCATGTGTGATGTGTTTTCTATAGTTGAATGATCATTCTCAAGTGTATTGGGTGCATTTTATCATGGCACCTGCTCTAGGGAGGTTGTCTTGTTCTCAGCAAAATTAAAAAAGACCTCTCTTACCTACTTTACCTCTGTTAATTTGCCAACTATATTACAGAGTATATTGGGCTTGTTTTATAATAACACCAGTTCAGGAGAGGTTGTTTTGCCCCTTACAAGAAGAGTATTCTTTATCCTACATTGTATCACTAGCACTAGAGGATAAATCATTTTTTTTATCTTTCCAATTTTGTTTAAATCTGTTTTCTTATGTTTATTAGGCACTCTATTACTCTTATTTGTTTCAACCATTTGACTGTGGCCATGCTGGAGCACCACCTTTTAGTCAAAGAAATCAACCCCAGGACTTATTCTTTGTAAGCTCGGTACTTATTCTATCGGCCTCTTTTGCCAAACCACTAGGTTTCAGGGACATAAACACAACATCAGTTGTCAAGCGACAGTGGGGGAGACAAACACAGTCACAAAGACATACACATAGATATATACGTAATTTTATATATATATATATATATATATATACAATGGGCTTCTTTCAGTTTCCGTCTACCAAATCCACTCACAGGGCTTTGGTTGGCCCGAACCTATAGTAGAAGACACTTGCCCAAGGTGGTACGCAGTGGGACTGAACCCAGAACCAGAACACAGAATCATGTGGTTGGGAAGCAAGCTTCTTACCACACAGCCACTCCTGTGCCTGATAATTTATTTTTGCAGAACGATTGTTTTTACAATTAAAAATAGGTGGGTACAGGACCCACTTAGTTTCGTTTCCATTCCCACTAACTATCTCTCTTGTTACTCAACCCTCTACAGCTCATCTTGAAGCCTATATCTAGGTGGTTGCACACAACTACCACCACCATCAACACAAGAACAAATTTCAACATTGACATCACAAGAAACAGTCACTGAAATGCAACCATCACCACCACTAATGCTCAACCACTCTCATAATCTCAGTCAACACGAACATTAAATTTGTTTCACTTACCTTGAGAGGTCATACTGTTCATGGGTTTGTTCATCGGTGAAAGTGCATTCAACTGGATGTGAAACACAGGCAAATTTAGTGTACCACAAAAACCAGTAGGTAGAATTTGACTCTTTTATAAACTCGGGTCTTCCAGGACTGGCTTTTGTGTCACACACAAAAGTGATCACACTTCTTCGAGCAATAGGAGGGTCAGTGTTATACTTATCACCATTTTCATAGATCAACTTCAAAATTCCATCCTCATATGTTAGAATACTGTTGGCATGGCCAACATTTTTGGATACTCTGGCGGAGAAAAAGAACAAAAAATAACAACAAATTAAGTACAAAATTAGAAAATGCATATTTTTTTTTTGGTGTAGCTGTGTGATAAGAAGTTTGCTTTCCAAACACATTGTTCCCAGTTCAGGCTTAATGTGTGGCACCATGAACAAATGCCTTCTACTAGACTTGGGCCAACTGAAGCCCTGAGTGGATTTGGAAGATAGAAAGTGAAAGAAGCAGGTGTATGTGTATGTGTGTGTGTGCGCGCGTGCGTGCGTGTGCACACACACACACACACATATATATATAGATATATACATAAATGGTACATGGATGGGATGCCAAATGCACTTTTGCCAAAGGACAAGAAGCTGAATGGACAAGATGGATAAGATGTGAAAATTGAAATTTCATTTTGTTAAATCTTAAGTGCCAGATTGGTAAATTGGTCATTAAACTATGTAAGTAAGAATATTTTTTTTACTGTTGTGTGTTCAGCTCTATGCCCATTCGGCTTTATGTCCATTCGGCATTGTGCCCATTCAGCTTCTTGTCCATTAGCAAAAGTGCATTCAGCATCTTGTCTGTGCACGACATAAACATATGTATGTACACACACACACACGTGTGTGTGTGTGTGTGTGTGTGTGTGTGTACCACAACTGCTTGGTAACCTGTGAGGGTTTGTTTACATCCCTGTAACTTAGTGGTTTGGTAAAAACATAAATATTCCATTCCAAATATTGATATCTTATATCCCCTCACATCAGAAGAATTGTCCACGAGAACTGAGTTATACAAACATGGTACAATGTATATTAATAAATGTATTCAATCACACTTGAATGCTAAATTAACAGAGATTAGCATTGCAAGCTAATGAAATGACTGCTTATTATTATATAGTACACCTGCTGTCAGGATACTGGATTGGTGTTCTAAATTTGGTAACATAAGGAAGCAATATGCATACGATGGTGAACAATGTTTCACATGTAACACATCATTACCATCATCATCACTAACACCGTCATTGTAATCAGGATCACTGCCATCATCATAAGCATCGCTATATTCATCATGAGCACCTGCCAGGGATGTAGCCAGCCCACTTACGCGTAACATTCCTTCTTTGGACACTAAACTCCGCTTGCGAAGACCTGTTGAGGCAAGTGAAATCGAAATCGAACTAAATTTGTAGACTGGCACCCATGCCAACGTCTTCATCGAACACTAAACTCGGCTTGCGTGATCGTTGCCAGAGCACCAGCTGTCTGGCTTT
>NC_068990.1:54826807-54827531 GCF_001194135.2 Octopus bimaculoides | reverse complement strand
ACCTGTTGGGGCAAGTGAAATCGAAATCGAACTAAATTTGTAGACTGGCACCCATGCTAATGTCTTCATCGAACACTAAACTCGGCTTGTGAAGACCTGTTGGGGCAAGTGAAAGCAAAATCGAAATCGAACTAAATTTGTAGACTGGCACCCATGCCAACGTCTTCATCGAACACTAAACTCGGCTTGCGTGATCGTTGCCAGAGCACCAGCTGTCTGGCTTTCTTGCCGGTAGCACGTAAATAGCACCATTTGAGCGTGACCGCTACCAACGTCGCCTTCCTGGCACTCATGCCAGTGACACGTGAAAAGACATTCGAGCGAGTTTGTTGCCAGTCCCACTGGACTAGCTCCTGTGCGGGTGGCATGTAAAATACACCATTTCGAGCGTGGCTGTTGCCAGTACCCCTGACTGGCCTTCGTACCGGTGGCACGTAAAAGCACCCACTACACTCTCTGAGTGGTTGGCGTTAGGAAGGGCATCCAGCTGTAGAAACTCTGCCAAATCAGATTGGAGCCTGGTGTAGCCATCTGGTTTCACCAGTCCTCAGTCAAATCGTCCAACCCATGCTAGCATGGAAAGCAGACGTTAAACGATGATGATGATGATGATGATGATGATGATGTTTTATCATCATCACACCATTATCTTGAAATTCAAGAACAAGGAGCAGGGGAAGTAAAATGAAAAACAAATAATTAATAAACTTACTTCATCTCATTC